>NC_069502.1:571348773-571476252 GCF_027579735.1 Bombina bombina
AACAATCCCCAAGATTATAATAATTATTAAGAGTTATAATCTGCAAAATATGCTTAGCAAAGTAATTGTTTTAGCCCAGAAAAATGTCTACCAGTTTTTTAAGCCCTTATGAAGCCCTTTATTCTTTTACTTAATCTAAGAAAATGGCTTACCGGTCCCCATAGGGGAAATGACAGCCTTCCAGCATTACATAGTCTTGTTAGAAATGTGGCCAGTCATACCTCAAGCAGAAAAGTCTGCCAACTGTTTCCCCCAACTGAAGTTACTTCATCTCAACAGTCCTGTGTGGAAACATCAATCGATTTTAGTAACGTTTGCTAAAATCATCTTCCTCTTACAAACAGAAATCTTCATCTCTTTTCTGTTTCAGAGTAAATAGTACATACCAGCACTATTTTAAAATAACAAACACTTGATTGAAGGATAAAAACTACATTTAAACACCAAAAAACTCTTAACCATCTCCGTGGAGATGTTGCCTGTGCAACGGCAAAGAGAATGACTGGGGTAGGCGGAGCCTAGGAGGGATCATGTGACCAGCTTTGCTGGGCTCTTTGCCATTTCCTGTTGGGGAAGAGAATATCCCACATGTAAGGATGACGCCGTGGACCGGACACACCTATGTTGGAGAAATCTCATTTACTGACATTGCGCTCACACACAAACACTAATATCACAAGTATCAGGACAAGTAGATTGTCATGAGGGGCAAAAAGATTGGGCTCCCACTTTAGTCCGTTGGACAATTGTTTTTTTTAAAAAAAAAAAAAATCTGCACCCCTGTGATAGCAACCTTACATGGCCCAGCTAAGACCATTGTAAGCCCACATGAACAAGCAAAACACCTGGTGAGACTTCCTATGCAATGAAAACTGAAATTATTTCATTCAAGAGCAGTACTCCTGAATGAAGAGATTATTAAATTATGTCTGTACATTATGCACACTTCCCTACACTGATACACTTGAAATAAGGCTCCCCTTTCCACATTAGTAGGGCCTGACATTCCACAGCAGCCTTACCTCCTACAATTTTATTTCTGGCACTTACAAATAGGCGATTCTAAGTACAATGTGCAAATACACTTAATTAGAAAAATGATGGTTGACTGCTCAATTTTCAGACTAGCAAATACGTCTAAAATAAGTTTAAATCTTATCACTACTTTAGATACTGGCAAATAATAATATCTTTAACTCACTGGATTTAGACAGGCTCCGTACAACTTCACAATATTTGGATGGTTCACACGTGACAACTGTCTTAGCTGAAAGGAAAAAAAGAAAAGAAAGGTGGTTACGTCTTGAGCATTAAATACCTTTTTTTAATTCATTTTTTACTGAGGAAGCAATGACAAGCAGTTACATATTTTGACATCTACAAAATCATAGGAGCAATGCATATACAATAAGACAAACAAGGTCAACAGAATGATCAATGTTACAAAATATTCACTGTTCATTCTCATCAGCATCCTCCCCCCCTCTTTTTCTAGAAAGCACCTCCCATATCCCTCAGGACCTCGCTTGGGTCCACTAAACCAAAAGTGTCCATCTGTAACAATGTTCATGAATCTTATGTAGAATTAGGTCTATATATTTTTTCTTATAAATAACTAATTAGTGCTAATATTTTACTGAACACTATAATCTTATCAGGAAGGAATTTAATTTTGAAGCACTGGATCTCTAAGAAAGCCCTCAACTGGCTGAATTTGAAAATATACTGTTAAATCAAATGACCCTAGAGCAATATGACTTTACTGATAATCTAGAAAAAAAAAAGTAAACGCTTCTTTCTGAAATGGATGCCTTTAATTTCTTCTCTATCTAAAGAAAGCCAATTGCAGATAATGCTCCCATTCCGTGGCTCAATATTTTTGGAAGAAGCCATGCTAAGAGGCAATTTACCTAGCCTGTACAGCTAGGATGCCTCTGAACTCCACCTGAACCAAAGAATGTCAACTATAGATAGCGTGCCGATAAGAGGCAGCCTCCTTAGCATGTGTAGCTAGGTGGGGGGAGATGAGGTGAGGGGACTCTTTTTTTCTCTTTCTTTCTTTACCCTGCGGTTTAAATTGTAACTTAACAGGTTTCATGAATGTTATTTTGGTCTATTTCTTCTTTTCATGGTCTGTGCTAATTTTTCCTTTATGATGTTATAAGATATGGAAATTTAATAAAAAGATTTAAAAAAAAAAAATTAGGTCTATCGTTATAAAATGTATGGAAAACCAACACAGAAACAGGAGAACACAACATATTCTATGCAAGAGACTGAAATGCCATCTTAAGATAAAATAATGAAGAAAGGAGGAGAAAAAAAAAAGACAAGAAAGAAAAAGGACCCTCTAAAAGGAGAATCAACAACTCCTCACACTAACCCAATGCCTTCCAACACTCCCAGTCTAATCCCATCATTTATTAGGCTCCTCTCTCCACAAGACAATTTCCTCTAATTCATCCTAAATTCTGAACGGCCTTCAACTCTCAAAGAATATTCTTCTATTCTCTGAATATAAAAGTGTATAGCTAGTACCATTAGTAAGGTATTGTGTGTATCTCTCAACCAATACCTGGCTATCAGTAGTTTAGCAGCCAAAAGGATGGTAACACACAAGACTATAGCTGGCTTCTGTAAACCTTTCAGCCCCATATGAAAGAGCAACATCACTTTTCAGACGTTGTACCAAGTTAAATTTAAGCAATAATGGACCAGAGCAGTCTTAATTTACAACAATCCCACAATATATGTGAGTGCCCCATTGACTGCACCCACTCCAACAACTAACCGGTCTCTGAGGAAAATTCTGATGCAACCTTACTAATCATGTGCACCACTCCCATTTCTCTCTCCCAGTCCTTCGTGGAATGAGACTTCACAAACGAGGGGAAATTGAGTAAAAACAAAATTTATGCTTACCTGAAAAATCTATTTATTTCCGTATATGGTGAGTCCACGTCGTCGTCATTTACTGGTGGGAACATCACTCCTGGCCAGCAGGAGGAAGCAAAGAACACCACAGCAAAGTTGTTAAGTATCACTTCCCTTCCCACAAACCCCAGTCATTCGACCGAAGGGAAATGGAAAAAAAGAGTAACACAAAAGGTGTAAAGTTGTCTGGTGTGTAGTAAAAAATAACTGTCCTAAAATAAAGGGCGGGGTCGTGGACTCACCATATCCGGAAATAAATTTATCAGGTAAGCATACATTTTGTTTTCTTTCCTAAGATATGGTGAGTCCACAACATCATAATTTACTGTTGGGAATCAATACCCAAGCTAGATGACTAGGGAGGGGCAAGACAGGTAGACCTCAACAGAAGGCACCATTGCTTGAAGAACCTTACTCCCAAAAGAAACCTCCGGCGAGGTAAAAAAATAAATAAATCAAATTTCAAAAATTTGGAAAAAGTATGCAGAAAAGACTAAGTTGCAGTCTTGCAATCTGTTCCACAGAGGCTTCATAGTTGAAGGCCCAGAAAGAGGAAATAGCCCTAGTGGAATGAGCTGTAATTCTCTCAGGAGGCTGTGAACCAGCAGTCTCAAAACAAAATGAATTATACTTCTCAACCATAAAAAGAAGAAGTAGCAGAAGCTTTCTGACCCTACGTTTTTCTGAGAATACACAAACAGGGCAGAAGACTGGAGAAAATCCTTAGTCTGTTAGATAGAATTTTAGAGCATGCACAGCATCAAAGTTATGCAACAAACGTTCCTTATGATAAAAATGATTAGGACATAGGAAATTGTTGTTCCTTTTCTGATTAAAATTTCTATTCAAAACCACTTTAGGAAGAAAACCTTAGTATGAAGAACCGCCTTATCAGCATGAAAGATAAGATGAGGAGAATCACACTGCAAAGCTGAGAGTTCAAAGACTCTCCGAGCAGAAGAAATAGCAATAAGAAATAAAACCTTCAAAGATAACTTAATATGTATGGAAAGCAATGGCTCAAACAGCGCCTGCTGCAAAACTTTAAGAAAAAGGTTAAGGCTCTAAGGAGGAGCAACAGACTTAAACACAGGCCTGATTCTGAACAAGGCCTGACAAAAAGATTGCACATCTGGCACGTTTGCCAGACGCTTGTGTAACAAAATAGATAACGCAGAAATCTGACCCTTCAGAGTACTGACCGACAAACACTTCTCCAGACCTTCCTGGAGAAAGTACAAAATCCTAGGAATCCTGGCCCTTGGATTCACACCAATAAGATATTTACTCCATATCTTATGGTAAATCTTTCTAGTAACAGGCTTGCGAGCCTGAATTATGGCCTCAATGACCGACTCAGAAAAACTGCACTTAAATAGAACTAAGCGTTCAAACTTCATGTAATCAGTTTCAGAGAAACAATATCTATATGAAGGAATGGACCCTGTCTAAGAAGGACCTACCTCAGAGGCAACCACCAAGGTGGAAAAGATGACATCTTCACTAGGTCTGCATACCAGGTCCTGTGAGGCCACGCAGGAGCTATTAGAATTACTGATGCTCTATCCAGATTGATAAGAGCAAAGTCTTAAGGAAGGAGAGCAAAAAAAGGAAACAGGTATGCTCAACTGAAATCCCAAGGAACCATCAGAGCAACTATCAGGGTGGCCTGTGGACCTCTAGACCATACCTTGGAAGCTTGGCGTTCTGCTGAGACGCCATCAGAATCAACTCAGCCCCCTATTTGAGGGTTATCCTGGAGAACACCTCCGGATGGAGAGCCCACTCCCTGGAAAGAAAAAAGTCTATCTGCTCAGGAAATCCTCTTCCCAGTTGTCCGCTCCTGGAATGTGGATGGCAGATACACAGCAATAGTGAGCTTACGCCCACTGAACAAACCGAGCCACATCCTCCATAGCCAAGGAACCCCGAGTTCCTCACTGGTGGTTAATGTAAGCCACTAAGGTGATATTGTCCGACTGGAACCTGAAAAAACGGGCTAAGGACAACTGATGACAAACCCACAGAGCATGAAAATCGCTCTCAACTCCAAAATGTTGATGGAGAGAGCAGACTCCTCTAGCGTCCATGTCCTTGCACCGTTAATGAGTTCCAGACTGCTCTCCAGCCCAGCAGGCTGGCCTCCATAGTCACAATCACCCAGGAATGACTCCGGAAGCATGCGCCCTGAGACAGATACTCCTGAGAAAACCACCACATAAAAGAGTCTCTTAAAACTGAAATAGATCTATCCTCAGAGAGATCCGAATGGTCACCACTCCATTGACTGAGCATGCAAAACTGCATTTTTTGATGATAAATAATGAGGATAGGTATATATCTTGGTAAATATTTCTATATCCTGTCAAAATTGGTCTATGCATTGTTAGCTCAACTGGGAGAGCAGAGCGCTGATATAAACAGCTTATTTTTTTTTTTTCTCTAAAAATTTGTTTACACACTTACCTTTTTCAAAAATTCATGAATGTTGTATTTTGCATATCTTAAAGGACCAGTCAATACAGTAGATTTGCAAAATCAACAAATGCATGATAAGAAAACTATGCAATAGCACTTAGTCTGAACTTCAAATGAGTAGTAGATTTTTGTTAAATAAATTGCAAAGTTATGTCTATTTCCACTCCCCCTGTATCATGTGACAGCCATCAGCCAATCAGAAATGCATATACGTATATGCTGTGAATTCTTGCACATGCTCAGAAGGAATTGGTGACTCAAAAACTGTAAATATAAAAAAACTGTGCACATTTTGTTACTGGAAGTACATTGGAAAGTTGTTTGAAATTGCATGCTGTATCTGAATCATGAAGTTTAATTTTGACTTGAGTGTCCCTTTAATGCTTAGAGGTAATAAGTGCTGGCTTCTTTATTATTGCCTACTAAATATCTGATAAACAGCTTGATATTTTTTTCATTTTTTTTATGAATGGTTGCACGCTATAATGTTTTAGAGATAAGTGCTGGTATTTCTAACATTGTCCTTTAAATATCTGATTTATGTGTATACCCCCACACAATTCAAAGTTGCTGTTTTCGCAACATATAATGTCCTAGAGGCAAGAAGTGTACACATTAGCTAAGGAAATACAAGATTTGAAGAAGTGAAGTAAAGGTCTCTATGTAATAGGACTCCAGAGATTTGTACACCTATTACCCACTATTTCTCTTGTTAAGTGTGTTCAGTCCACGGGTCATCCATTACTTATGGGATATATTCTCCTTCCCAACAGGAAGTTGCAAGAGGATCACCCAAGCAGAGCTGCTATATAGCTCCTCCCCTCACATGTCATACCCAGTCATTCTCTTGCAACCCTCAACAAAGAAGGAGGTCGCGAGAGGAGCTGGAGTTTTTACTTAATTATTCTTCAATCAAAAGTTTGTTATTTTAAATGGCACCGGAGTGTGCTGTTTCTCTATCTCAGGCAGTATTTGGAAGAAGAAACTGCCTGCGTTTTCTATGATCTTAGCAGGCGTAACTAAGATCCACTGGCTGTTCTCGACATTCTGAGGAGTGGGGTAACTTCAGAAAATGGGAATAGCATGCGGGGGGTCTCCCGCAAATGAGGTATGTGCAGTACAATATTTTCTGGGAATGGAATTGACTAAGAAAACACTGCTGTTACCCGTATGATGTTAAGTACAGCCTTAAATGCAGTAGTAGTGACTGGTATCAGGCTGATAAATGTATGCACAATAGAGTTATTTTCTAGGGACTAGAATTTGACTGAAAAAATACTGTTAATACTGATATAATGTGTGAGCCTTAACTGCAGTAGAAGCGACTGGTAGCAGGCTTAGTAATAACTTTACACAGCATCTGAAATGTTGTTTTTTAAAACGTTTACTGGCATGTTAATCGTTTTGTGAGGTACTTTGGTGATAAATCTTTTTGGGCATGATTTTTTTCCACACGGCTAACGTATATTTCTGCATAGAAACCGTTATATCAGGTCTCCCACTGTTGTAATAGGAGTGGGAGGGACCTTTTTTTTAGCGCCTTGTTGCGCAGTTAAAATTCTAGCAAAGTCTTCCTGCTTCTTCCTCTTTGATCCAGGACGTCTCCAGGGAGCTCAGGGATCTTCAAAATTCGTTTTTGAGGGAGGTAATCAGTCACAGCAGACCTGTGACAGTGTGTTTGACTGTGATAAAAGCGTTAAATCATAAATTGATTATCCGTTTTTTGGGTATTGAGGGGTTAATCATCCGTTTGCTTGTGGGTGCAATCCTCTGCTAATTAATACATTTAAAGAATTGTTGACTATAACTGAACTAGTTCTTTGTTCTTCAATTGTGTTTTTTTAAAATACGCGCTGCAGCGTTTTTTATATTGCTTGTAAACTTATTGAAAGTAATTTCCAAGCTTGCTAGCTTCATTGCTAGTCTGTTTAAACATGTCTGATACAGAGGAATCTGCTTGTTCATTATGTTTAAAAGCCGATGTGGAGCCCAATAGAAATATGTGTACCAATTGTATTGATATTACTTTGAATAAAAGTCAATCTGTACCGATAAAGAAATTATCACCAGACGAGGGGGAAGTTATGCCGTCTAACTCTCCTCACGTGTCAGTACCTTCGTCTCCCGCTCGGGAGGTGCGTAAGATTGAGGCGCGAAGTACATCTAGGCCCTTACAAATCACTTTACATGATATGGCTAATGTTATGAAAGTAGTATTATACAATATGCCCGAGTTAAGAGGCAAGCGCGACAGCTCTGGGTTAAGGACAGAGCGCGCCGATGACACGAGAGCCATGTCTGATACTGCGTCACAATTTGCAGAACATGAGGACGGTGAGCTTCATTCTGTGGGTGACGGTTCTGATTCGGGGAGACCAGATTCAGAAATTTCAAATTTTAAATTTAAGCTTGAGAACCTCCGCGTGTTACTAGGGGAGGTGTTAGCGGCTCTGAATGATTGTGACACGGTGGCAATCCCAGAGAAATTATGTAGGCTGGAAAAATACTATGCGGTACCGGTGTGTACTGACGTTTTTCCTATACCAAAGAGGCTTACAGAGATTATTAGCAAGGAGTGGGATAGACCCGGTGTGCCCTTTTCCCCTCCTCCGATTTTTAGAAAAATGTTCCCTATAGACGCCACCACACGAGACTTATCCCTAACTTGACGAGACGGTCCCTAAGGTGGAGGGAGCAGTTTCTACTTTAGCCAAGCGTACCACTATCCCGGTGGAGGATAGCTGTGCTTTCTCAGATCCAATGGATAAAAAAATTAGAGGGTTACCTTAAGAAAATGTTTGTTCAACAAGGTTTTATATTACAGCCTCTTGCATGCATTGCGCCTGTCATTGCTGCAGCGGCATTCTGGTTTGAGTCTCTGGAAGAGGCGATTCGCACAGCAACATTGGATGAATCATTGAGCAAGATTAGAACCCTTAAGCTGGCTAATGCGTTTGTTTCGGATGCCGTAGTGCATTTAACCAAACTTACGGCTAAGAATTCCGGATTCGCCATACAGGCGCGCAGAGCACTATGGCTTAAATCCTGGTCAGCAGATGTAACGTCTAAGCCTAAACTACTAAACATTCCTTTCAAAGGGCAGACCTTATTCGGGCCTGGCTTGAAGGAAATTATTGCTGACATTACTGGAGGTAAGGGCCACACCCTTCCTCAGGACAGGGCCAAATCGAAGGCCAAACAGTCTAATTTTCGTGCCTTTCGTAATTTCAAGGCAGGAGCAGCATCAACTTCCTCCGCTCCAAAACAGGAGGGAGCTACTGCTCGTTACAGACAGGGTTGGAAAGGCAACCAGTCATGGAACAAGGGCAAGCAGGCCAGAAAGCCTACTTCCGCCCCTAAGACAGCATGAAGAAAGGGCCCCCTTTCCGGAGACGGATCTAGTGGGGGGCAGACTTTCTCTCTTCGCCCAGGCTTGGGCAAGAGATGTACAGGATCCCTGGACGTTGGAGATCATATCTCAGGGATACCTTCTGGATTTCAAAACTTCTCCTCCACAAGGGAGGTTTTATTTGTCAAGGTTATCAACAAACCTAGTAAAGAAAGAGGCATTTCTACAATGTGTACAAGACCTCTTAGTGATGGGAGTGATCCACCCAGTTCCGCGAACGGAACAGGGGCAAGGGTTTTATTCAAATCTGTTTGTGGTTCCCAAGAAAGAGGGAACCTTCAGACCAATCTTAGACTTAAAAATCTTAAACAAATTCCTAAGGGTTCCATCGTTCAAGATGGAAACCATTCGGACCATCCTACCCATGATCCAAGAAGGTCAATATATGACCACAGTGGACTTAAAGGATGCCTACCTTCACATACCGATTCACAAAGATCATTATCGGTACCTAAGGTTTGCCTTTCTAGACAGGCATTACCAGTTTGTAGCTCTTCCCTTCGGGTTAGCTACGGCCCCGAGAATTTTTACAAAGGTTCTGGGCTCACTTCTGGCGGTACTAAGACCGCGAGGCATATCGGTGGCTCCGTACCTAGACGACATTCTGATACAAGCGTCAAGTTTTCAAAATGCAAAGTCTCATACAGAGATAGTTCTAGCATTTCTGAGGTCGCATGGGTGGAAAGTGAACGTGGAAAAGAGTTCTCTGTTACCACTCACAAGGGTCCCTTTTCTAGGAACTCTTATAGATTCTGTAGAGATGAAGATTTACCTCACGGAGTCCAGGTTATCAAAGATTCTCAATGCTTGCCGTGTACTTCACTCCATTCCAAGCCCATCAGTAGCTCAGTGCATGGAAGTAATCGGCTTAATGGTCGCGGCAATGGACATAGTGCCATTTGCACGCCTACATCTCAGACCGCTGCAACTATGCATGCTAAGTCAATGGAACGGGGATTACTCAGATCTGTCCCCTTTGCTAAACCTGGACCAGGAGACCAGAGATTCTCTTCTCTGGTGGTTGTCACGGGTTCATCTGTCCAAAGGAATGACTTTTCGCAGACCAGATTGGACGATTGTAACAACAGATGCCAGCCTACTAGGCTGGGGAGCAGTCTGGAACTCCCTGAAGGCTCAGGGATTGTGGACTCAGGAGGAGAGACTCCTCCCGATAAACATTCTAGAATTAAGAGCAATATTCAATGCTCTTCTAGCTTGGCCTCAGTTAGCAACACTGAGGTTCATCAGATTTCAGTCGGACAACATCACGACTGTGGCTTACATCAATCATCAAGGGGGAACCAGGAGCTCCCTAGCGATGTTGGAAGTCTCGAAGATAATTCACTGGGCAGAGTCCCACTCTTGCCACCTGTCAGCGATCTACATCCCAGGCGTGGAGAACTGGGAGGCGGATTTTCTAAGTCGCCAGACCTTTCATCCGGGGGAGTGGGAACTCCACCCGGAGGTATTTGCTCAACTGATTCGTCGTTGGGGCAAACCGGATCTGGATCTCATGGCATCTCGCCAGAACGCCAAGCTTCCTTGTTACGGATCCAGGTCCAGGGACCCGGGTGCGGTGCTGGTAGATGCACTAGCAGCCCCTTGGGTTTTCAACATAGCTTATGTGTTTCCACCTTTTCCGTTGCTACCTCGACTGATTGCCAGGATCAAACAGGAGAGAGCATCGTTGATTCTGATAGCGCCTGCGTGGCCACGCAGGACCTGGTATGCAGACCTAGTGGACATCTCGTCCTGTCCACCATGGTCTCTACCCCTGAGGCAGGACCTTCTAATTCAGGGTCCTTTCAACAATCCAATCCTAATTTCTCTGAGGCTGACTGCTTGGAAATTGAACGCTTGATTCTATCAAAGCATGGGTTTTCGGATTCGGTTATTGATACATTAATACAGGCTCGGAAACCTGTTACCAGAAAAATTTACCACAAGATATGGCGTAAATATTTATATTGGTGTGAATCCAAGAGTTACTCATGGAGTAAGGTTAGGATTCCTAGGATATTGTCTTTTCTACAAGAGGGTTTAGATAAGGGTTTATCCGCTAGTTCACTAAAGGGACAGATTTCTGCTCTGTCTATTCTTTTACACAAGCGTCTGGCAGAGAATTCAGACGTCCAGGCTTTTTGTCAGGCTTTGGCTAGGATTAAGCCTGTGTTTAAAACTGTTGCTCCTCCGTGGAGCTTAAACTTGGTTCTTAAAATTCTTCAGGGTGTTCCGTTTGAACCCCTTCATTCCATTGATATTAAGCTTTTATCTTGGAAAGTTCTGTTTTTGATGGCTATTTCCTCGGCTCGAAGAGTCTCTGAGTTATCTACCTTACATTGTGATTCTCCTTATCTGATCTTTCATTCAGACAAGGTAGTCCTGCGTACTAAACCTGGGTTTTTACCTAAGGTTGTTTCTAACAGGAATATCAATCAAGAGATTGTTGTTCCATCCTTATGCCCTAATCCTTCTTCAAAGAAGGAACGTCTTTTGCATAATCTAGACGTGGTCCGTGCCCTGAAGTTCTACTTACAGGCAACTAAAGATTTCGACAAACTTCTTCTCTGTTTGTCGTTTACTCTGGACAGAGGAGAGGTCAAAAGGCTTCGGCTACCTCTCTCTCTCTTTTTGGCTTCGTAGCATAATACGCTTAGCCTACGAGACTGCTGGACAGCAGCCTCCTGAAAAAATTACAGCTCATTCCACTAGAGCTGTGGCTTCCACCTGGGCCTTTAAGAATGAGGCCTCTGTTGAACAGATTTGCAAGGCTGCAACTTGGTCTTCACTTCATACTTTTTCCAAATTTGACACTTTTGCTTCTTCGGAGGCTGTTTTTGGGAGAAAGGTTCTACAGGCAGTGGTTCCTTCTGTTTAATGTTCCTGCCTTGTCCCTCCCATCATCCGTGTACTTTAGCTTTGGTATTGGTATCCCATAAGTAATGGATGACCCGTGGACTGAACACACTTAACAAGAGAAAACATAATTTATGCTTACCTGATAAATTTATTTCTCTTGTAGTGTGTTCAGTCCACGGCCCGCCCTGTCTTTTTGAGGCAGGTTCTAAATTTTAAAATTATAACTCCAGTCACCACTGCACCCTATAGTTTCTCCTTTCTCGTCTTGTTTTGGTCGAATGACTGGATATGACATGTGAGGGGAAGAGCTATATAGCAGCTTTGTTTGGGTGATCCTCTTGCAACTTCCTGTTGGGAAGGAGAATATATCCCATAAGTAATGGATGACCCGTGGACTGAACACACTACAAGAGAAATAAATTTATCAGGTAAGCATAAATTATGTTTTTTTAGTAGTAAGCTACCATAGGCCATATTCTTTGTCTTGGAATAATAAACATCTAGACATCTTATTGGGAAACAGTGAAACAACTAGTTAAGGGTGAATACAATGCTATAATACTAAGGAACACATTCAAAGTAACTTAAATATCTGACTTTTTTTTCTCCTTTCCCTCCCACCTCACTCGCACTTATCTCTCGTCCTTTTTAGCACTATAGTCTAGTAGTCTCCCGTTTTTCTGACCACCTTCTCACATACATATATACTTCACTTTATTTATTTCACTGCATCAAAACACATCTGTCTAAACGCCCACTTCTGTTCTTCTCTCACTTACCCTTTTCACCGATCATGCCCACTCCCCTCTTTTTTCTCTCTTTCCTTTAGTTGATGGACAGGCTCTTAGTGACTAATAAAATTGTTCCAACCAATATGCCTGCAAAATCCAAGGACAAAAAGATGAGAAATAGCTTTGGTAGTTCTGAGTCAAATGCCGGAGATAGGCCCCAGAGTAATTCTACTGCAACTGACACAGACTCTCTGGTGAAACAAATCTCTAATATCTTTATGCCACTATTTGAAGGGGGTCAAAAATGATCTTATCGCCCTTACAAATGAAGTTAGACTTTTTTCATATAGATTAACAGACATTGAAAGTAGACTTGCGGATATAGATGTGCTGCAACAGTCACAAGGCTCCATCGATCACCAATCGGAAACGATACAAACTCTGCAGTTGCGGTTAAACAAACGATGATAGATCGTGAAGGAATAATTTGAAAATAGTGGGGAATCCTGAAACTACCGAGAATGCAGATTTAATGCATCTGGTCTCAGTTCGATTGCCCCAAGAACTAGGAGTAACGGAGGACGATTTACCATATACCATAGAAAGAGTACACAGATTAGGTTCTCCTATTATCAGAAATGACCAATCTATAGTAAAAAACATAATTTATGTAAGAACTTGCCTGATAAATTAATTTCTTTCATATTGGCAAGAGTCCATGAGCTAGTGACGTATGGGATATACAATCCTACCAGGAGGGGCAAAGTTTCCCAAACCTCAAAATACACCCCTCACCACACCCACAATTCAGTTTAACGAATAGCCAACAAGTGGGGTGATAAAGTAAGGAGTAAAAAGCATCAACAAAGGAATTTGGAAATAATTGTGCTTTATACAAAAAAAATCATAAACCACCACAAAAAGGGTGGGCCTCATGGACTCTTGCCAATATGAAAGTAATTTATTTATTAGGTAAGTTCTTACATAAATTATGTTTTCTTTCATGTAATTGGCAAGAGTCCATGAGCTAGTGACGTATGGGATAGCAATACCCAAGATGTGGAACTCCACGCAAGAGTCACTAGAGAGGGAGGGATAAAAATAAAAACAGCCATTTTTTGCTGAAAAAAATAATCCACAACCCAAAATATAAGTTAATTCTCTTGAAATGAAAAAACTTAAAACATAAGTAGAAGAATCAAACTGAAACAGCTGCCTGAAGAAGTATTCTACCAAAAACTGCTTCTGAAGAATTTAGTAAATGTATGCAAAGAAGACCAGGTTGCTGCTTTGCAAATCTGATCAACAGAAGCTTCATTCGTAAAAGCACACGAAGTGGAGACTGATCTAGTAGAATGAGCTGTAATTCTCTGAGGCGGGGCTTGACCCGACTCCAAATAGGCTGAATAAATCAAAAGCTTTAACCACGAAGCCAAGGAAATGGCAGAAGCCTTCTGACCTTTCCTAGAACCATAAAAGATAACAAATAGACTAGAAGTCTTCCTAAAATCTTTAGTAGCTTCAACATAATATTTCAAAGCTCTTACCACATCCAAAGAACGTAAGGATTTCTCCAAAGAATTCTTAGGATTAGGACACAAGGAAGGGACAACAATATCTCTATTAATGTTGTTAGAATTCACAACCTTAGGTAATAATTTAAATGAAGTCCACAAAACCGCCTTATCCTGATGAAAAATCAGAAATGGAGATTCACAAGAAAGAGCAGATAATTTAGAAACTCTTCTAGCAGAAGAGATGGGAAAAAGGAACAACACTTTCCAAGAAAGTAGTTTAATGTCCAAAGAATGCATAGGCTCAAATGGAGGAGCCTGTAAAGCCTTCAAAACCAAATTAAGACTCAAAGGAGGAGAAATTGATTTAATGACAGGCTTGATACGAACCAAAGCCTGTACAAAACAAGTGAATATCAGGAAGCTTAGCAATCTTTCTGTGACAGAAAGAGCAGAGATTTGTCCCTTCAAGGAACTTGCAGACAAACCCTTATCCAAACCATCCTGAAGAAACTGTAAAATTCTAGGAATTCTGAAAGAATGCCAAGCGAATTTATGAGAAGAACACCATGAAATATGTCTTCCAAACTCGATAATAAATCTTTCTAGAAACAGATTTAAGAGCCTGTAACATAGTATTAATCACTGAGTCAGAGAAACCTCTATGATCGGGTTGAACTAGGCATTCAATTTCCATACCTTCAAATTTAATGATTTGAGATCCTGATGGAAAAATGGACCTTGAGACAGAAGGTCCGGCTTTAATGGAAGAGGTCAAGGTTGGCAACTGGACATCCGAACAAGATCCGCATACCAAAACCTGTGAGGCCATGCTGGAGCTACCAGCAATACAAACGACTGTTCCATGATTATTTTGGAGATCACTCTTGGAAGAAGAACTAGAGGCGGGAAAATATAAGCAGGTTGGTAGCACCAAGGAATTGTCAACGCATCCACTACTTCTGCCTGAAGATCCCTGGACCCGGACAGGTACCTGGAAAGTTTCTGGTTTAGATGAGAAGCCATCAGATCTATTTCTGGAAGACCCCACATCTGACCACTTCCCCGGATGTAAAGTCTGATGGCTGAGATAATCCGCTTCCCAATTGTCTACACCTGGGATATGTACCGCAGAAATTAGACAAGAACTGGATTCCTCCCAAGAAAGTATTCAAGATACTTCTTTCATAGCTAGGGGACTGTGAGTCCCATCATGATAATTGACATATGCCTCAGCTGTGATATTGTCTGTCTGAAAGCAAATGAACGGTTCTCTCTTCAACAGAGGCCAAGCCTGAAGAGCCCTGAAAGTTCCAAAATATTGATTGGTAATCTCGCCTCTTGAGATTTCCAAACCCCTTGTGCTGTCAGAGATCCCCAGACAGCTCCCCAACCCTGAAAGACTTGCATCTGTTGTGATCATAGTCCAGGTTGGACGAACCAAAGAGGCCCCTAGAATACGATGGTGATCTAACCACCAGGTCAGAGATAGTCGAACATTGGGATTTAAGGATATTAATTGTGATATCCTTGAATAATCCCTGCACCATTGATTCAGCATACAAAGTTGGAGCGGTCTAATATGAAAACGAGCAAAGGGGATCGCGTCCGATGCTGCAGTCATGACACCTAAAACTTCCATGCACAGAGCTACTGAAGGGAATGTGAATTATCCCAGGTGGGGATAAAAAAAGCGTGCTCAAAAAAAGTGTAAAGCATAAAACATATCTTAGCAAACAAAGTCAGTGTGCAACTCTACCGTAAAACCGGTTAGTGATTATGTCCTTGATAGAAAAGGGATTCCTGTAAGTTCGTTTCAATATTTTTCTCCCCTTTCAGAAAAAACGATGGTAGATGTATTTCTTCTGAGATGAAATGGTAGCGTGAATGCAGGCAGCTCCTCTTGGTCCCAGAGAGTGGGGAATATACTAGTGCAGGAAGGAAAAGAGAGAGGGCGCCACAATAGCGTAATATTGTCTGGTATTGTGAGCAAACATATATAGACAAATGGTGTGCTTACCAGAACAAGAGGCACTGTGCTGTGACCAGTGCGTGATAGCTTGCTAGCACTTAACAGTGGCTAGTACACTGGATGGGTAGCGTTCCTTGGAGTCTTTGCTGGTACCCCCTAGGCAACCTTTTTCTTAGTACTGGTGATTTCAACTGTAATATGGAATTTGGTGTGTTGTTGTATGGTATTGGAATACCACAAGGCATAGACAACTTCTTGTAATAAAAAGCTTTAATATGACGCGTTTCTCAACCCCAACTGGGTCGTTTCCTCAGATAAAAGCGAATAAAAGTGGTTATATTTACCGGCATTATATACACATTGTGTCTTTAAAAACAGGAAGTTGTCATTAGGTGTTTGTCCAATAGGACTACATTTTCAATTGTAAGAGCCCAATCTTGGCTATCAGCTGTTACTAATCATAACACAAGCATCAAGGAAAAAATCCCCTATACAAAAGATTTGTAAAAAGACATTATAAATAGATCAATATAAAGGTCCTTTTGTGTACAATTTTGTACTTTTGTCTGTGAAATTGTTACAGTCTAACTAGCTATTGGCATAATAGGAAAAAACATAGCAAAATAAACAAACCCTTTATAAGGCTCTTTCACCTTGCTGTGTATATATTTATTTTGATGATATTGTTGCATCATGTCTGATAGTAAATGTGCTGCAAGCTTGTATCTATTTGTGGATTGATGTTGATACTAAAAATCTTTGTGGTGTATTGGATAACTATGACCGTGCATATAAAAACATGTTTTATATGCAAGGTCATACAAAACAGTGTATGACTGAAATACGATTCCTTAGATTATGTGTAAGATCAATGGAAGACCTGAGTAGTGGCTCTATTGGTAACCTGTGAGGTTGTGATTTTGTATCAAATATTGAGAGCAATGTTTTAACATTGTATTTCCTAAAAATTATCTTGTTTAATCTTTAAGTGTCACTATATTTAATGTCTGCTGCTATCAGCCCGGTGTGGTGAAGGGTTCATATTTGAAAAACTCTGATAATGATATATCTGATAGCTTGATAATATAAACATGAGAAAATGTATGAACTTGTGTTTGGTAGCGGATTTTCTGCTTATAAGTGATGTGATGTGTATGTATGATATGAAAGAAAAAATATATATTTTGTAATAGAATGTTAGAAGTGTTTGAGATATATGTTTTATATGTATAGAAATATATGTTTAACTAATTCTCCACTATAAAGTAGATAATATGTTAAACTAGGAAATATTGGAAACCAATGGTTGCCCATGGAATCACATTGCATTATAAACCTATAAACAACAATATTAAGAAGAATAAAAGGGGGTCATGATGTATGTGCCATGATCACCCGAACAGTGAAACTGCCAGTTGATATATATAAAAACAATGGTATTGTTATAAAAAAAAAACATATATCTCAAACACTTCTAACATTCTATTACAAAATATATATTTTTTCTTGGTAACCTGTGAGGTCAGAGTTTTTCAAATATGAACCCTTCACCACACCGGGCTGATAGCAGCAGACATTAAATATAGTGACACTTAAAGATTAAACAAGATAATTTTTAGGAAATACAATGTTAAAACATTGCTCTCAATATTTGATACAAAATCACAACCTCACAGGTTACCAATAGAGCCACTACTCAGGTCTTCCATTGATCTTACACATAATCTAAGGAATCTTATTTCAGTCATACACTGTTTTGTATGACCTTGCATATAAAACATGTTTATATATGCACAGTCATAGTTATCCAATACACCACAAAGATTTTTAGTATCAACATCAATCCACAAATAGATACAAGCTTGCAGCACGCTTACTATCAGACATGATACAACAATATCATCAAAATAAATATATACACAGCAAGGTGAAAGAGCCTTATAAAGGGTTTGTTTATTTTGCTATGTTTTTTCCTATTATGCCAATAGCTAGTTAGACTAACAATTTCACAGACAAAAGTACAAAAACATAATTTATGCTTACCTGATAAATTCCTTTCTTCTGTTGTGTGATCAGTCCACGGGTCATCATTACTTCTGGGATATAACTCCTCCCCAACAGGAAATGCAAGAGGATTCACCCAGCAGAGCTGCATATAGCTCCTCCCCTCTACGTCAGTCCCAGTCATTCGACCAAGAAACAACGAGAAAGGAGTAACCAAGGGTGAAGTGGTGACTGGAGTATAATTTAAAAGATATTTACCTGCCTTAAAACAGGGCGGGCCGTGGACTGATCACACAACAGAAGAAAGGAATTTATCAGGTAAGCATAAATTATGTTTTCTTCTGTTATGTGTGATCAGTCCACGGGTCATCATTACTTCTGGGATACCAATACCAAAGCAAAAGTACACGGATGACGGGAGGGATAGGCAGGCTCATTATACAGAAGGAACCACTGCCTGAAGAACCTTTCTCCCAAAAATAGCCTCCGAAGAAGCAAAAGTGTCAAATTTGTAAAATTTGGAAAAAGTATGAAGCGAAGACCAAGTTGCAGCCTTGCAAATCTGTTCAACAGAGGCCTCATTCTTAAAGGCCCAAATGGAAGCCACAGCTCTAGTGGAGTGAGCTGTAATTCTTTCAGGAGGCTGCTGTCCAGCAGTCTCATAGGCTAAACGTATTATGCTACGAAGCCAAAAAGAGAGAGAGGTAGCAGAAGCTTTTTGACCTCTCCTCTGTCCAGAGTAAACGACAAACAAGGAAGAAGTTTGGCGAAAATCTTTAGTTGCCTGCAAGTAGAACTTGAGGGCACGAACTACATCCAGATTGTGTAAAAGACGTTCCTTCTTTGAAGAAGAATTTGGACACAAGGATGGGACAACAATCTCTTGATTGATGTTCCTGTTAGTGACTACCTTAGGTAAGAACCCAGGTTTAGTACGCAGAACTACCTTGTCTGAGTGAAAAATCAGATAAGGGGAATCACAATGTAAGGCTGATAACTCAGAGACTCTTCGAGCCGAGGAAATAGCCATTAAAAACAGAACTTTCCAAGATAACATTTTTATATCAATGGAATGAAGGGGTTCAAACGGAACACCCTGTAAAACGTTAAGAACTAAGTTTAAACTCCATGGTGGAGCAACAGCTTTAAACACAGGCTTGATCCTAGCTAAAGCCTGACAAAAGGACTGGACGTCTGGATTTTCTGACAGACGTCTGTGTAACAAGATGGACAGAGCTGAAATCTGTCCCTTTAATGAACTAGCTGATAAACCCTTTTCTAAACCTTCTTGTAGAAAAGACAATATCCTAGCGATCCTAACCTTACTCCAGGAGTAACCTTTGGATTCGCACCAGTATAGGTATTTCCGCCATATTTTATGGTAAATCCTTCTGGTAACAGGCTTCCTAGCCTGAATCAGGGTATCAATAACCGACTCAGAAAAACCACGTTTTGATAAAATCAAGCGTTCAATTTCCAAGCAGTCAGCTTCAGAGAAGTTAGATTTTGATGTTTGAATGGACCCTGTATCAGAAGGTCCTGTCTTAGAGGTAGAGACCAAGGCGGACAGGATGACATGTCCACTAGATCTGCATACCAAGTCCTGCGTGGCCAAGCAGGTGCTATTAGAATTACTGATGCTCTCTCCTGTTTGATTTTGGCAATCAATCGAGGAAGCAGCGGGAAGGGTGGAAACACATAAGCCATCCTGAAGTTCCAAGGTGCTGTCAAAGCATCTATCAGAACTGCTCCCGGATCCCTGGATCTGGACCCGTAGCGAGGAAGTTTGGCGTTCTGGCGAGACGCCATGAGATCTATCTCTGGTTTGCCCCAACGTCGAAGTATTTGGGCAAAGACCTCCGGATGAAGTTCCCACTCCCCCGGATGAAGAGTCTGGCGACTCAAGAAATCCGCCTCCCAGTTCTCCACTCCCGGGATGTGGATTGCTGACAGGTGGCAAGAGTGAGACTCTGCCCAGCGAATTATCTTTGATACTTCCATCATTGCTAGGGAGCTTCTTGTCCCTCCCTGATGGTTGATGTAAGCTACAGTCGTGATGTTGTCCGACTGAAACCTGATGAACCCCCGAGTTATTAACTGGGGCCAAGCCAGAAGGGCATTGAGAACTGCTCTCAATTCCAGAATGTTTATTGGAAGGAGACTCTCCTCCTGATTCCATAGTCCCTGAGCCTTCAGAGAATTCCAGACAGCGCCCCAACCTAGTAGGCTGGCGTCTGTTGTTACAATTGTCCAGTCTGGCCTGCTGAATGGCATTCCCCTGGACAGGTGTGGCCGATGAAGCCACCATAGAAGAGAATTTCTGGTCTCTTGATTCAGATTCAGAGTAGGGGACAAATCTGAGTAATCCCCATTCCACTGACTTAGCATGCATAATTGCAGCGGTCTGAGGTGTAGGCGTGCAAAAGGTACTATGTCCATTGCCGCTACCATTAAGCCGATCACCTCCATGCATTGAGCTACTGACGGGTGTTGAATGGAATGAAGGACGCGGCATGCATTTTGAAGTTTTGTTAACCTGTCTTCTGTCAGGTAAATCTTCATTTCTACAGAATCTATAAGAGTCCCCAAGAATGGAACTCTTGTGAGAGGAAAGAGAGAACTCTTCTTTTCGTTCACTTTCCATCCATGCGACCTTAGAAATGCCAGAACTAATTCTGTATGAGACTTGGCAGTTTGAAAGCTTGAAGCTTGTATTAGAATGTCGTCTAGGTACGGAGCTACCGAAATCCCTCGCGGTCTTAGTACCGCTAGAAGGGCACCCAGAACCTTTGTGAAGATTCTTGGAGCCGTAGCCAATCCGAATGGAAGAGCTACAAACTGGTAGTGCCTGTCTAAGAAGGCAAACCTTAGATACCGGTGATGATCTTTGTGGATCGGTATGTGAAGGTAAGCATCCTTTAAATCCACTGTGGTCATGTACTGACCCTCTTGGATCATGGGTAAGATTGTCCGAATAGTTTCCATTTTGAACGATGGAACTCTTAGGAATTTGTTTAGAGTCTTTAAATCTAAGATTGGCCTGAAAGTTCCCTCTTTTTTGGGAACCACAAACAGGTTTGAGTAGAACCCTTGTCCTTGTTCCGACCACGGAACCGGATGGATCACTCCCATTGTTAACAGATCTTGTACGCAGCGTAGAAACGCTTCTTTCTTTATCTGGTTTGTTGACAACCTTGACAGATGAAATCTCCCTCTTGGGGGATATAATTTGAAGTCTAGAAGGTATCCCTGAGATATGATCTCTAGTGCCCAGGGATCCTGAACATCTCTTGCCCAGGCCTGGGCGAAGAGAGAGAGTCTGCCCCCTACTAGATCCGGTCCCGGATCGGGGGCTCTCGGTTCATGCTGTCTTTGGGGCAGCAGCAGGTTTCCTGGCCTGCTTGCTTTTGTTCCAGGACTGGTTAGGCTTCCAGCCTTGCCTGTAACGAGCAACAGCTCCTTCCTGTTTTGGTGCAGTGGAGGTTGATGCTGCTCCTGTTTTGAAATTCCGAAAGGGACGAAAATTAGACTGTCTAGCCTTAGCTTTGGCCTTGTCTTGAGGTAGGGCGTGGCCCTTACCTCCCGTAATGTCAGCGATAATTTCTTTCAAACCGGGCCCGAATAAGGACTGCCCCTTGAAAGGTATATTAAGTAATTTGGACTTAGAAGTAACATCAGCTGACCAGGATTTTAGCCACAGTGCCCTGCGTGCCTGTATGGCGAATCCTGAGTTCTTAGCCGTAAGTTTGGTTAAATGTACTACGGCCTCCGAAATGAAAGAATTAGCTAGTTTAAGGACTCTAAGCCTGTCCGTAATGTCGTCTAGCGTAGAGGAACTAAGGTTCTCTTCAAGCGACTCAATCCAAAATGCTGCCGCAGCCGTAATCGGCGCGATACATGCAAGGGGTTGTAATATAAAACCTTGTTGAACAAACATTTTCTTAAGGTAACCCTCTAATTTTTTATCCATTGGATCTGAGAAAGCACAGCTATCCTCCACCGGGATAGTGGTACGCTTAGCTAAAGTAGAAACTGCTCCCTCCACCTTGGGGACCGTTTGCCATAAGTCCCGAGTGGTGGCGTCTATTGGAAACATCTTTCTAAATATTGGAGGGGGTGAGAACGGCACACCGGGTCTATCCCACTCCTTAGTAACAATTTCAGTTAGTCTCTTAGGTATAGGAAAAACGTCAGTACTCGCCGGTACCGCAAAGTATTTATCCAACCTACACAGTTTCTCTGGTATTGCAACAGTGTTACAATCGTTGAGAGCTGCTAAGACCTCCCCTAGTAGTACACGGAGGTTCTCCAATTTAAATTTAAAATTTGAAATATCTGAGTCCAATCTGTTTGGATCAGAACCGTCACCCACAGAATGAAGCTCTCCGTCCTCATGCTCTGCGAGCTGTGACGCAGTATCAGACATGGCCCTAGCATTGTCAGCGCACTCTGTTCTCACCCCAGAGTGATCACGCTTGCCTCTTAGTTCAGGTAATTTAGACAAAACTTCAGTCATAACAGTAGCCATATCTTGTAATGTTATCTGTAATGGCCGCCCAGATGTACTAGGCGCCAAAATATCACGCACCTCCCGGGCGGGAGATGCAGGTACTGTCGCGTGAGGCGAGTTAGTCGGCATAACTCTCCCCTCGCTGTTTGGTGAAATTTGTTCACATTGTACAGATTGACTTTTATTTAAAGTAGCATCAATACAGTTAGTACATAAATTTCTATTGGGCTCCACCTTGGCATTGGAACAAATGACACAGATATCTTCCTCTGAGTCAGACATGTTTAACACACTAGCAAAAAACTTACAACTTGGTTATAATCTTTTTTAGCAAAAAACGTACTGTGCCTCAAAGAGGTACTAACGATTAAATGACAGTTGAAATAATGAACTGAAAAACAGTTATTGCATCAAATTTTAAAACAACACAACTTTTAGCAAAGGTTTGTTCCCATTAGTAAAAAACAACACTAATTAAATTTGTACATAAGAAAACAAAACAACGTTTTTTATACACAGTCACTATAAGAATTCTCACAGCTCTGCTGAGAGAATTTACCTCCCTTCAAAGAAGTTTGAAGACCCCTGAGATCTGTCAGAGATGAACCGGATCATGCAGGACATATAAAAGTAGCTGACTGGAATTTTTTGATGCGTAGCAAAGAGCGCCAAAAACGGCCCCTCCCTCTCCCACACAGCAGTGAAGAGAAACGAAACTGTCACAATTAAAGCAAAAAACTGCCAAGTGGAAAATAATGCCCAAACATTTATTCACACAGTACCTCAGCAATGTAAACGATTCTACATTCCAGCAAAAACGTTTAACATGAGAATAGTTATTAAAAGGATTAGTGACCTTAACACAGTAGTTCCGGTGAAATACCATCCCCAGAATACTGAAGTGTATACATACATGTCATTTTAACGGTATGGCAGGCTTTTCTCATCAATTCCATTCAGAAAACAAAAACTGCCACATACCTCAATGCAGATTCATCTGCCCGCTGTCCCCTGATCTGAAGCCTTTACCTCCCTCAGATGGTCGAGAACAGCAATATGATCTTAACGACTCCGGTTAAAATCATAGTAAAAAAATCTCTGTCAGATTCTTCCTCAAACTCTGCCAGAGAAGTAATAACACGCTCCGGTGCTATTTTAAAATAACAAACTTTTGATTGAAGTCATAAAAACTAAGTATAATCACCATAGTCCTCTCACACATCCTATCTAGTCGTTGGGTGCAAGAGAATGACTGGGACTGACGTAGAGGGGAGGAGCTATATGCAGCTCTGCTGGGTGAATCCTCTTGCATTTCCTGTTGGGGAGGAGTTATATCCCAGAAGTAATGATGACCCGTGGACTGATCACACATAACAGAAGAAATTGTACACAAAAGGACCTTTATATTGATCTATTTATAATGTCTTTTTACAAATCTTTTGTATAGGGGATTTTTTCCTTGATGCTTGTGTTATGATTAGTAACAGCTGATAGCCAAGATTGGGCTCTTACAATTGAAAATGTAGTCCTATTGGACAAACACCTAATGACAACTTCCTGTTTTTAAAGACACAATGTGTATATAATGCCGGTAAATGTAACCGCTTTTATCTGAGGAAACGACCCAGTTGGGGTTGAGAAACGCGTCATATTAAAGCTTTTTATTACAAGACGTTGTCTATGCCTTGTGGTATTCCAATACCATACAACAACACACCAAATTCCATATTCCAGTTGAAATCACCAGTACTAAGAAAAAGGTTGCCTAGGGGGTACCAGCAAAGACTCCAAGGAACGCTACCCATCCAGTGTACTAGCCACTGTTAAGTGCTAGCAAGCTATCACGCACTGGTCACAGCACAGTGCCTCTTGTTCTGGTAAGCACACCATTTGTCTATATAAGTTTGCTCACAATACCAGACAATATTACGCTATTGTGGCGCCCTCTCTCTTTTCCTTCCTACTGAAGGGAATGATTGAGACTGAAGGGAATGATTGAGACTGAAGGTTCAGACAAGCTGAAACCAATTTTAATTGTCTCTTGTCTGTTAGAGACAGAGTCAAGGACACTGAATCTTTCTGGAAACCTAAAAAGGTGACCCTTGTCTGATGAATCAAGGAACTTTTTGGTAAATTGATCCTCCAACCATGTCTTTGAAGAAACAACACTAGTTGATTTGCGTGAGATTCTGCAGAATGCAAAGACTGAGCTAGTACCAAGATATCGTCCAAAAAGGGAAACACTGCAATACCCTGTCCTATGATTACAGAGAGTAGGGCACCGAGAACCTTTGAAAAGATTCTTAGAGCTGTCGCTAGGCCAAAAGGAACAGCGACAAATTGGTAACGCTTGTCTAGAAAAGAGAATCTCAGAAACTGATAATGATCTGGATGAATCAGAATATGAAGATATGCATCCTGTAAGTCTATTGTGGACATATAATGCCCTTGCTGAACAAAAGGCTGAATAGTCCTTAGTCACCATTTTGAAAGCTGGTACTCATATAACAAATTAAAATTTTCAGATCCAGAACGGGTCTGAATGAATTTGCTTTCTTTCTTTGGGACAATGAATAGATTTGAATAAAACCCCAGACCCTGTTCCTGAAACGGAACTGGCATGATTACCCCTGATAACTCCAGGTCTGAAACAAACTTCAAGAAAGCCTGAGCCTTTATTGGGTTTGCTGGAATTCGTGAGAGAGAAAAAAATCACAGGCGGTCTTACTCTGAATCCTATTCTGCACCCCTGAGAGACAATACTCTGAATCCATTGATTTTGAACCGAATTGGTCTAAACATCTTAGAAAAATCTTAATCTGCCCCCTACCAGCTGAGCTGGAATGAAGGCCGCACCTTCATGCGGACTTGGGGGCTGGCTTTGATCTCTTAAATGGCTTGGATTTATTCCAATTTGAGAAAGGCTTCCAATTGGAAACAGATTCCTTGGGGGAAGGATTAGGTTTCTGTTCCTTATTTTGTTGAAAGGAACGAAAATGGTTAGAAGCTTTAGATTTACCCTTAGGTCTTTTATCCTGAGGCAAAAAAACACCCTTCCCCCCAGTGACAGTTGAAATTATTGAATCCAACTGAGAACCAAATAAATTACTACCTTGGAAAGAAAGAGATAGCAATCTAGACTTAGAAGTCATGTCAGCATTCCAAAATTTAAGCCACGAAGCTCTTCAAGCTAAAATAGCTAAAGACATAGACTTAACATCAATTTTGATGAGATCAAAAATGGCATCACAAAATTATTAGCATGTTGATTCAAGTTAACAATGCTAGACAATTCAAGATTCAATACTTGTTGCGCTAAAGTCTCCAACCAAAAAGTTGAAGCAGCTGCAACATCAGCCAAAGAAATTGCAGGCCTGAGAAGATGACCTGAGAAGATGACCTGAATATAAATAGGCTTTCCTTAAATAAGATTCAAGTTTCCTATCTAAAGGATCTTTAAAAGAAGTACTATCTTCCGTAGGAATAGTAGTACGTTTAGCAAGAGTAGAAATAGCCCCATCAACTTTGGGGATCTTTTCCCAAAACTCTAAAGTAACTGCTGGCAAAGGATACAATTTTTTAAACCTTGAAGGAATAAAAGAAGTACCAGCCCTATTCCATTCTTTAGAAATCATATCAAGAGGACTAGTTTACTCCATATCCAATGTAATCAACACTTCTTTTAACAATGAACAAATATACTACATTTTAAATAAATAAGAAGATTTGTCTGTCAATATCTGAGGTAGGATCTTCTGAACCAGATAGATCCTCATCAGAGCAGGATAATTTAGCATGTTGTTGGTCACTTGAAATTTCATCAACTTTATGAGAAGTTTTAAAAGACCTTTTACGTTTATTAGAAGGCGGGATGGCAGACAAAGCCTTCTGAATAGAATCAGAAATAAATTCTTTTAAATTTACAGGTACAACTTGTGCATTAGATGTTGAGGGAACAGCAACAGGTAATGAACTACTACTGATGGATACATTCTCTGCATGTAAAATATTACAAACCATAGCTGGAGAAATAACCTCCACAAATTTACAACAAATGCACTTAGCTTTGGTAGAACTGTTATCAGTAGGGATGCACTGAACTTTGGGCCACCATTTTGGTCGAAAGAGGGGAAAACCGGCTGAAAATTGCATGCTCTATGTAAAATTAAATTAACCCCTATGCACCACAAAATCAACCCCTGGCAGGCAGATTTTTATCCCCCAAAGTGTCCTCCCCCGTGCCTCACTGACCGCTATAAGCAGTTACAAGCCGATCCTAAATTTAGCCACGTGTGGCTGGGTTATTTCCAGGCCATATTCAAATGAACTACATGCCCAAGAATGCCTCGCGGGTAGAGGGGGGTGCGGCACTGTGGGCTGTTTACTGTCTTGAAGCAGAGTGAGAGAAGGAACTTGCCGTGTCAGGTGACTTTTATGGCACTTGCCTGTAGAGCCATATAGTTACTTGTAACGGATCCTCCGGTCAGTGAGTGTGTGAAAGGCTAATACGTATATTTACCCTTATCTGGCTCCCTGTCTGACTGTGACTTTATTTGAAAAAGCAGCTCATTGAGTCCTGCACGATGAGTTGCTTTTTCAAATAAAGTCACGATTAGACAGGTAGACAGATAAGGGTAAATATACGTATTACCCTTTCACACACTCACTGACCGGAGGATCCGTTACAAGTAACTATATGGCTCTACAGGCAGGTGTCATAAATTTCACCTGACATGGCAAGATTAGGACTACTGTTTAAACAGAGTGGGCTGCAGCGTGGTTTTCCAGAAAATTCACGGCCAGATTAGAGTGAATATAAACATGTAGGAGCCATTTGCACACTGACAGAACTGTTTAAGTGTTTGGGCTACAATCCACAAGCAGTACACTTGTAATACGATCTCCTACATTCCTCTGTGTTCCTCAGTACCATGTCTTAATGCTTAACCCCATGCTTCCTGCTGTGGGTACCTCAATGCAGATAAGTAATAATTTAGGATTGTGTCAAATGTTTAAAAAAAAAAAAAAATTATATATATATATTTTAATATATATGTAATAAAAGTCTTATATTAATAAAATTATAGAAAAAAAAACTTAAAATAATTTGGTGGAAAAAGTCATTTTCGGTTTTCAGGCAAGGGCATCCTGCATTTTCGGTTTTGGTATCGGTCTAGAATTTTCATTTCGGTGCATCCCTAGTTATCAGGCAGCAGGGTTCCAAAAGTGATTTCTGAGACAGGATCAGATTGAGACATCTTGCAAATGTAAGAGAAAAAAACATATAAAGCAAAATTATCAATTTCCTTATATGGCAGTTTCAGGAATGGGAAAAAATGCAAAAAGCATAGCCCTCTGATAGAGAAAAAGGCAAGAGGCATGTAGGAATGGGGTCTTAAATAATGAAAATATTTGCCGCCAAGTATGACGCACACAAACAGAAAAATACGTCCGGAAATGACACACTCGCGTCACAGATGATGCAACCTTGTGAAAAACTCTGTGTCAACTAAGACGCCGGAAATGACGAATTTGCATCGACGAACGTAACTTTGCGCCAAAAAAAAAAAGAATGACGCAATAAACTTTGGCATTTTGCGCCCTCGCAAGCCTAATTCTGCCCATAAATTTAAAAGACAATTAATTTGAAAAAAGAGACTAAACCCCAGGAAAGAAAGACATTTTCCTAAAAAATGCATTTCCCAGATATGAAACTTACAGTCTGCAAAAGGAAACATACTGAAAACCTGAATCATGGCAAATATAAGTACAATACATATATTTAGAACTTTATATAAATACATAAAGTGCCAAACCATAGCTGAGAGTGTCTTACATAATGAAAACATACTTACCAAAAGACACCCATCCACAAATAGCAGATAGCCAAACCAGTACTGAAACGGTTATCAGTAGAGGTAATGGAATATGAGATTATATAGTCGATCTGAAAAGGGAGGTAGAAGATGAATCTCTACGACCGATAACAGAGAACCTATGAAATAGATCTCCCGTGAGGAAAACCATTGCATTCAATAGGTGATACTCCCTTCACATCCCTCTGACATTCACTGTACTCTGAGAGGAATCGGGCTTCAAAATGCTGAGAAGCGCATATCAACGTAGAAATCTTAGCACAAACTTACTTCACCACCTCCATAGGAGGCAAAGTTTGTAAAACTGAATTGTGGGTGTGTTGAGGGGTGTATTTATAGGCATTTTGAGGTTTGGGAAACTTTGCCCCTCCTGGTAGGATTGTATATCCCATACGTCACTAGCTCATGGACTCTTGCCAATTACATGAAAGAGTGGCTTGTTTGTTCAATAAAAATTTAGACTTTAAAATAACTGCGCAGATTCAAGACCCTGAAGGTAGATTTCTAATTCTGAAAATAGAAATTCAGGGATCCAACTTTATCTTCTGCAATTTATATGCCCCTAACGAATACCAACCCAGATTTTGGGAAAAACTTTTTTCTAGATTAATAGATTTTTCAGATTCACAATTATTAGGGGGAGATTTTAATTGTGTGTTTAATCCATTTTTAGACGGCCTAAGTGTGCTCAATAGACAGAAATATGCTAAAGAGGCCAAATTGGTCTCTAACTTTGCTAAAAATGTAAAACTTAAAGACATATGGCGACTGCAGCACCCAGATGAAAGATCTTTCTCATGTGAATCAAAGACATTTAAAACGTTCTCAAGAATCGAAATGTTTTTGATCCCCAAATCACTACTGGGTGCTGAAGTATCCTCTAATATCCTTTTCTCAGATCACACAATTATATACCTTACTTTTCAAAAGGCTCCCAACTGGAAGAGACAAGTCGGGAAGTTTTCCTCTCCTTCCTACAATCCAATTTAAATTTTAGAAATTGGTTACGTAAATGGAGAGAATTTAAAAATCTAAATAATATTTGCCCAAAACAGAAATATTTTGGGAATCAGCAAAGGCGGTTCTTAGAGGAGAAATCATTGCATATATGTCTAAAAGAAAGAAAATAACTACTAACAGGGAACTCCATTTAGCAAATTACGTTAAGAATCAATATGTAAAATATATAGAAACTCCTTTTAGAGCAAATTGGTTGCTATATCAAAAAGCTAGAAACAAAAGGGAGATTTTCCTCAATCAACAAACAATACAAAAAGATATAAAAAAAAACAACGCAATCTATAATCGATTCTCTCCAAAATCGGCTAAATTGTTAGCAAAAATAGCCAAATCCAGGAAAAAAAAATAATTTTATTGGATCTATCTCAGTCGAGTGAGTCAATTATAGCTCACCAAAAGATATTATGACCCATTTTCATAAATTTTTTCAGAAGTAATACGCAGCGGATACACTTAATCTAGAAGTGGAAAAAGAAAATGTATGCTTACCCGATAAATTTATTTCTTTTTTGACACGAGTCCACAGATCATCTTAATTACTAATAGGATATTCACCTCCTGGTCAGCAGGAGGCGGCAAAGAGCACCACAGCAAAGCTGATAAATAGCTCCTCCCTTCTCTCCCACTCCAGTCATTCGATCGAAGTTAAGGATAGAAAGGAAAAAGCAAGGTGCAGAGGTGAAGTTTATAATAACCAACCTGTCTTACAAAAAACAGGGCAGGCTGTGGACTCATCGTGTCAAAAAAGAAAATACATTTATCAGGTAAGCATAAATTTTCTTTCTTTTTAATGACACGATGAGACCACGGATACTAATGGTATTCAATTAGAGCTGCAACAACTAATCGTCATAATCGATAATAATCGATTATGAAAATAGTTGTCAACGAATCTCATAATCGATTAGTTGGTTTGCAATTAGTTGGTCTGTTCACAACACCAGCTGCTTCACTCCAATGAGCTCCTGCACATGGTATTGTGTTTTATGGTTATGTCCTTAGCCTAAAGTACATCTACAGACATCTTCTTTTCACTTTTTCAGGACAGTATACATTTACAACTACCCCTGGCTTATGTGCAACCCAGATATAATAGTTATTTGGATTGTTTATATTAAATCTGGTGATTTGGAACTATGCTTTTCATAATATAGTGCCAAGCTGGTTATTTATACCTTGCCCCTAGATTAATGGGAGTTATTTAAATTGATGTGCACTATTATCTGTTTGCACAATTATTAGCGTATTGCTTGCTATTGCTGATTATATGTACTGTATAAATAAATGTGTAAGGTTTGTCCTGTTATTGATATACAGTCCTTAGCGCTTTTGATTTTTATTGTTTTTTTATATTTTTAATAAATTGTGATAATATGTACCGGATTCAACCTTTATAAGTATATATTAGTTATTTTTAGAGCGGACTAGATATATCCCCTAACCTTATAGCTGGTTATTTACCATTGCATATAGATATTCAAGATATTTTTATGTTAGAATGAAGTCAAGGGTTACTTTATTGAGAGGCCCCTTGCCAAGGTAGAAAACACTTAGCATTGGTGAAGAGCTAACAAAGATAAATATCCCACTTTGGTGAAATTGGCAAAACCCTACTTATACACCTCAACAGCCTTTTCTCTGCTGCAGGAAATATAGCTGCAAAAATGAGAGCCAGCCTCAGCCAGGAGCATGTGGACATGTTGAGATTTTTGCATTTCAATGCAAAGTTTCTGAAAGAGTGAATAACAATGTTATTAACAGTGATCGTCTAACTCTTTCTAGTTCTACCTCTTTTCAAACAGTTTGTGGTTTTGTTTTGTTTAATTATAAAACTGTGCTCTGCTGCTTAAAAATTGAAGAAACAGTTGTGTTAATGTAAAGTTTTAGTCTGAAGTTTATATTTGTAACACTCATTATGTGGATTTTATTTAAAACATAGAAAACTATTATTGATTCTCTTTTTATCCGATTACTCGAAAAAATAATCGGCCGATTAATAAATTATGAAAATAATAGTTAGTTGCAGCCCTAGATTCAATACCTAAGCTAGAATACACAGATGATATGGGAGGGACAAGACAGGGAACCTAAACTGAAGGCACCACTGCTTGAAGAACCTTTCTCCCAAAAGCGGCCTCAGTCGAAGCAAAAGTGACAAATTTATCGAAACTTGAAGAAAAAAAAAAAAAATATATGTGAAGAGATAACCAAGTTGCATCCTTGCAACTCTGTTCCCCAGAAGCTTCATTCTTGAATGTCCATGAGGAAGCGACGGCCCTGATGGAATGAGTCGTAACTCTCCCTGGAGGCTGCTGTCCAGCAGTCTCATGTGCCAAAAAAGAAAGAAGTAGTCATAGCTTTCTTTCCCTTACGTTTCCCTGAAAAAAACCACAAACGCAGAAGAAGACTGATGAAAATCCTTAGTCGTCTGCAGATAAAAAAAATTTAAAGGACGGACCACGTCCAAATTGTGCAGAAGTCAATTCTTCTTCTGAGGAGGATTGGGACACAAGGAAGGAACAACAATCTCCTGATTAATATTCCGATCAGAAAAAACCTTAGGAATAAATCCAAATTTAGTACGAAAAACTACCTAATCTGACGTGAGATAAGTGAAGGGGCCTCATACTGCTAGAGCTCTGGTACTCTACGAGCAGAGGAAATAGCCACAATAAATAAAATGTAAATGAAGGAATGCATAGGCTCAAAACGGAGCCCCTTGAAGAACTTAGAGAACTAAATACAGATTCCATGGAGGAGTAACTGGTTTGAACCCAGGCCTGGTCCTGATCCAGGCCTGACAAAATGATTGTACATCTGGTACACCCGCCAGACGTTTGTGTAACAAAATAGATAAGGCCAATATATGGCCGTATAGGGAACCTATCGATAAACCCTTTCTCCAAACCTTCTTGGAGAAAGGACAAAATTCTAGGAGTACTAACTCAACTCCATGAGTAGCCCTTGGATTCAAACCAAAAAACATAATTTATGCTTACCTGATAAATTTATTTCTCTTGTGATGTATCGAGTCCACGGATTCATCCTCACTTGTGGGATATTCTCCTTCCCTACAGGAAGTGGCAGAGAGAGCACCCACAGCAGAGCTGTCTATATAGCTCCACCCCCCCAGTCATTCGACCGAAGGCTAGGAAGAAAAAGGAGAAACCAAATGGTGCAGTGGTGACTGAAAGTTTACAAAATAAAAATATATATGCCTGTCGTAATAAACAGGGCGGGCCGTGGACTCGATACATCACAAGAGAAATAAATTTATCAGGTAAGCATAAATTATGTTTTCTCTTGTAAGATGCATCTAGTCCACGGATTCATCCTAACTTGTGGGATACCAATACCAAAGCTTTAGGACACGGATGAAGGGAGGGACAAGACAGGGACCTTAAACGGAAGGCACCACTGCTTGTAGAACCTCTCTCCCAAAAATAGCCTCCGAAGAAGAAAAAGTATCAAATTTGGAACATTTGGAAAAAGTATGAAGCGAAGATCAAGTCGTCGCCTTACAAATCTGTTCTACAGAAGCCTCATTTTTAAAAGCCCATGTGGAAGCCACAGCTCTAGTAGAATGAGCAGTAATTCTTTCAGGAGGCTGCTGTCCAGCAGTCTCATAGGCCAAACGAATGATGCTTTTCAGCCAAAAGGAAAGAGAGGTAGCCGTAGCCTTTTGGCCTCTCCGCTTACCAGAATAAACAACAAACAATGAAGATGTTTGACAGAAATCTTTGGTTGCTTGTAAGTAGAACTTTAAAGCACGAACCACATCAAGATTGTGCAACATACGTTCCTTCTTTTATGAAGGATTAGGACACAGAGAAGGAACAACAATCTCTTGATTGATATTCTTATTAGAAACAACCTTAGCAAGAAAACCAGGTTTGGTACGCAAAACCACCTTATCTGAATGGAAAATAAGATAAGGGGAATCACACTGTAAAGCAGATAGCTCATAAACTCTTCGAGCCGAAGAGATAGCAACTAAGAACAAAACTTTCCAAGACAGAAATTTAATATCTATGGAATGCATAGGTTCAAACGGAACCCCTTGAAGAACTCTAAGGACTAAGTTTAGGCTCCAAGGCGGAGCAGCAGGCTTAAATACAGGCTTAATTCTGACCAAAGCCTGACTAAAAGTTTGAACATCTGGGACATCTGCCAGACGTTTGTGTAGTAGAATAGACAAAGCAGATATTTGTCCTTTTAGAGAACTAGCTGATAATCCCTTCTCCAAACCCTCTTGGAGAAAAGACAATATTCTAGGAATCCTAATCTTACTCCACGAGTAACCTTTGGATTCACACCAATAAAAGATATTTGCGCCAAATCTTATGATAGATCTTCCTGGTGACAGGCTTTCTAGCCTGAATCAGGGTATCAATGCCCGACTCAGAGAACCCACGCTTTGATAGAACTAGGCGTTCAATCTCCAAGCAGTCAGACGCAGAGAAACTAGATTTGGATGTGAGAACAGACCTTGGATTAGAAGGTCCCGCCTCATTGGCAGGGTCCACGGTGGAACCGAGGACATGCCCACTAGGTCTGCATACCAAGTCCTGCGTGGCCACGCAGGTGCTATCAGAATCACAGAAGCTCTCTCCTGCTTGATTCTGGCAACCAGACGTGGAGGGAGAGGAAGCGGTGGAAATACGTAGGCCAGATTGAAGGACCAAGGTACTGCTAGAGCATCTATCAGTACCGCCTTGGGATCCCGGGACCTGGACCCGTAACGAGGAAGTTTGGCATTCTGACGCGACGCCATCAGATCCAATTCTGATGTGCCCCATAGCTGAATCAGCTGAGCAAATACCACCGGATGGAGTTCCTACTCCCCTGGATGAAAAGTCCGACGACTGGAATGTGGATTGCTGAGAGATGGCAAGAGTGATCCTCTGCCCATCGGATTATTTTGGTTACCTCCATCATCGCTAGAGAACTCCTTGTTCCTCCTTCATGATTGATATAAGCTACAGTCGTGATGTTGTCCGACTGAAACCTGATGAATTTGGCTGCAGCAAGCCGAGGCCATGCCTGAAGCGCCTTGAATATCGCTCTCAGTTCTAGGATGTTTATCGGAAGAAGAGATTGCTCCCGAGACCATAAGCCCTGTGCTTTCAGGGAGTTCCAGACTGCACCCCAGCCTAGCAGGCTGGCATCTGTCATTACAATGAGCCACTCTGGCCTGTGGAAGTACATTCTCTGAGACAGGTGGTCCTGAGACAACCACCAGAGAAGAGAATCTCTGGTCTCCTGGTCCAGATGCAGTTGAGGAGATAAATCTGCATAATCCTCATTCCACTGTTTGAGCATGCATAGTTGCAGTGGTCTGAGGTGTAGGCGGGCAAAAGGAACTATGTCCATTGCCGCTACCATGAGTCCGATTACCTCCATACACTGAGCCACAGATGGCCAAGGAATGGAATGAAGAGTTCGGCAAGTGGTTAAGAGTTTTGATTTTCTAACTTCAGTCAGAAATATTTTCATTTCTACCGAATCTATCAGAGTCCCCAGAAAGGAAACTCTTGTGAGAGGGAAGAGAGAACTCTTTTTTTATGTTCACCTTCCACCCGTGAGATTTCAGAAAAGCCAACACAATGTCCGTGTGAGACTTGGCTAGCTGAAAAGTCGACGCCTTAATTAAGATGTCGTCTAGATAAGGCGCCACTGCTATGCCCCGAGGTCGTAGAACCGCCAGAAGGGACCCTAGCACCTTTGTGAAAATTCTTGGAGCCATGGCTAACCTGAAGGGAAGAGCCACAAACTGGTAATGCCTGTTTAGAAAGGCAAATCTGAGAAATTGATGATTTCTGTGAATAGGGATGTGTAGATACGCATCCTTTAAGTCCACAGTAGTCATATATTGACCTTCCTGGATCAGAGGCAGAATAGTCCGAATGGTCTCCATCTTGAATGATGGAACCCTGAGGAACTTGTTTAGAATTTTGAGATCCAAGATTGGTCTGAAAGTTCCCTCTTTTTTGGGAACCACAAACAGGTTTGAGTAGAACCCTAGTCCCTGTTCCTCTTTTGGGACTGGGCGGATCACCCCCATGGTAAGCAGATCTTCTACACAGCGTAAGAACGCCTCTCTCTTTGTCTGGTTTACAGACAATCGAGAAATATGAAATCTCCCCCGTGGAAGGGAGTCTGAATTCCAGAAGATATCCCTGGGACACAATTTCTAAAGCCCAGGGATTGTGAACATCTCTTGCCCAAGCCTGAGCAAAGAGAGTCTGCCCCCTACTAGATCGGGTCCCACCCCATCATGCTGTCTTAGAGGCAGCTGCAGGTTTCTTGGCCTGTTTACCCTTGTTCCAAGCCTGGTTAGGTCTACAGACTGACTTGGATTGGGCAAAATTCCCCTCTTGCTTTGCAGCCGAGGAAGCTGAAAGTGATGTTCAAAAGTTTAGATTTGGATGACACATCAGCAGACCAGGATTTAAGCCATAACGCCCTGCGTGCTAAAATGGCAAAACCTGAATTCTTTGCCGCTAATTTAGCCAGTTGAAAAGCGGCATCTGTAATAAAAGAATTAGCCAACTTAAGGGACTTGATTCTGTCCATAATCTCCTCTAATGGAGTCTCCATCTGAAGAGCGTCTTCTAGAGCCTTAAACCAGAAAGCAGCTGCAGTAGTTACAGGAACAATGCACGCAATAGGTTGAAGAGAAAAACCCTGATGAACAAAAAGTTTCTTCAGGAAACACTCTAATTTTTTTATCCATAGGATCTTTGAAAGCACAACTGTCTTCGATAGGTATAGTTGTACGCTTAGAGTAGAAATAGCTCCCTCCACCTTAGGAACTGTCTGCCATGAGTCCCGCATGGTGTCAGATATGGGAAACATTTTCTTAAAAACAGGAGGGGGATTGAACGGAATACCTGGTCTATCCCACTCCTTAGTAATAATATTCACAATCCTCTTAGGGATTGGAAAAACATCAGTGTAAACAGGAACCTCTAAGTATTTATCCATTTTACACAATTTCTCTGGAACCACTATAGGGTCACAATCATCTAGAGTCGCTAATACCACCCTGAGCAATAAGCGGAGGTGTTCAAGCTTAAATTAAAAGGCCGTCATACCAGAATCTGTCTGAGGAAGCGTCCTTCCTGAATCAGAAATTTCTCCCTCAGATAACAAATCCCTCACCCCTACTTCAGAGTATTGTGAGGGCATATCAGATACGGCTACTAAAGCGTCAGACGGCTCAGCATTTTTTCTAAACCCAGAGCTGTCCCGCTTTCCTTGTAAACCAGGCAGTTTAGATAAAACCTCTGTGAGGTTTGTATTCATAACTGTGGCCATGTCTTGTAAAGTAAAAGAATTTGACGCACTAGAGGTACTTGGCGTCACTTGTGCAGGCGTTACTGGTTGTGACACTTGGGGAGAGCTAGATGGCGAACCCTCATTTACTTCTGACTGAGAATCATCTATTGCTCTATTTTTTTGTTCTTTATAGTTTATAGACATATCAGTACAATTGGGACACATTCTAAGAGGGGGTTCCACAATGGCTTCCAAACATATTAAACAAGGATTTTCCTTGGTGTCAGACATGTTAAACAGGCTAGTAATGTAACAAGCAAGCTTGGAAAACACTGTAATCAAAGTAAAAAACACTTAGAAATAAAACGGAACTGTGCCTTTAAGAGAAAAAAAGCTGCACCAGTTCTGCAAAACAGTGTAAAAAAGCAGTAAACATAACAAAATTTTTACAGTAGCATTATAAAGGCTTAGTAACTTTGCACAGCTATGCAAATAAACAATTAACCCTTTAATACGGATTGAAAAAACGTTAAACCCAGTAAAAAAGACTTTCAGCACCATGCCACAGCTCTGCCGTGGCTCCAACCTGCCATTCAGAATGATTTGTGGGGGAAAAAACTTCTTTAACAACCCTCAAACACAGCAGAAACAGTGATATGTCTCAGAGGAAAGGAAACTGCGCAACTGAGGCGCAAAAATAGGCCCCTCCCACCTCACTCGATGTTTTGAGGCCTATCGGAGAAACACCAGAGTGTCTCTTAATTAACCATGTGAGTTACAAAACTCAAAACCAAGCCACAATGACCCCTTTAGTCCCTTCAAAAAACAAAACGTTTTTTCCCAACAGTGTCACCAGTAACTAATGAGCCCTTCAAGCAAGCTGAAATTCCTATTAAAGTATCTGAATACAGCTTATCCTTCCCTCATGGGGATATTGCCAGCCTTTTCTAGATTTAACACAGTCTGTCTAGAAAAACATAGACTGAACATAACTCATATGCAGCTTAGCCTGCAAACTGTTCTCCCAACTGAAGTTTTCCAATACTCTTCAGGCCTTGTGAGAACAGCAGTGGATCTTAGTTACAAAGTGTTAAGATCATCATCCTCCTTGCAGAAATCTTCATCCCTTTTCTGCCAGTGAGTAAATAGTACACACCGGTACCATTTAAAATAATAAACTTTTGCTTGAGAAGTAAAAAAACATAATTTATGCTTACCTGATAAATTTATTTCTCTTGTAGTGTATCCAGTCCACGGATCATCCATTACTTGTGGGATATTCTCCTTCCCAACAGGAAGTTGCAAGAGGATCACCCACAGCAGAGCTGCTAAATAGCTCCTCCCCTAACTGTCATATCCAGTCATTCGACTGAAAACAAACAGAGAAAGGAGAAACCATAGGGTGCAGTGGTGACTGTAGTTTAATTAAAATTTAGACCTGCCTTAAAAGGACAGGGCGGGCCGTGGACTGGATACACTACAAGAGAAATAAATTTATCAGGTAAGCATAAATTATGTTTTCTCTTCTTAAGTGTATCCAGTCCACGGATCATCCATTACTTATGGGATACCAATACCAAAGCTAAAATACACGGATGATGGGAGGGACAAGGCAGGGATTAAGCGGAAGGAACCACTGCCTGAAGAACCTTTCTCCCAAAAACAGCCTCCGAAGAAGAAAAAGTATCAAATTTGTAAAATTTTGAAAAAGTGTGAAGCGAAGACCAAGTCGCGGCCTTGCAAATCTGTTCAACAGAGGCCTCATTTTTAAAGGCCCAGGTGGAAGCCACAGCTCTAGTAGAATGAGCTGTAATTCTTTCAGGGGGCTGCTGTCCAGCAGTCTCATAGGCTAGGCGTATAATACTCCGAAGCCAAAAGGAAAGAGAGGTTGCCGAAGCTTTTTGACCTCTCCTCTGTCCAGAATAAACCACAAACAGGGAAGATGTTTGACGAAAATCTTTAGTAGCTTGTAAGTAAAACTTCAAGGCACGGACTACGTCCAGATTATGTAAAAGACGTTCCTTCTTTGAAGAAGGATTAGGACACAATGATGGAACAACAATCTCTTGATTGATATTCTTGTTAGAAACCACCTTAGGTAAAAACCCAGGTTTGGTACGCAGAACTACCTTATCTGCATGAAAAATCAGATAAGGAGAATCACATTGTAAGGCAGATAGCTCAGAGACTCTCCGAGCCGAGGAAATAGCCATCAGAAACAGAACTTTCCAAGATAAAAGCTTAATATCAATGGAATGAAGGGGTTCAAACGGAACTCCTTGAAGAACTTTAAGAACCAAGTTTAAGCTCCATGGGGGAGCAACAGGATTAAACACAGGCTTAATTCTAACCAAAGCCTGACAAAATGCCTGGAAGTCTGGAACTTCTGCCAGACGCTTGTGCAAAAGAATAGACAGAGCAGAAATCTGTCCCTTTAAGGAACTAGCTGATAATCCTTTGTCCAAACCCTCTTGGAGAAAGGACAATATCCTAGGAATCCTAACCTTACTCCATGAGTAATTCTTGGATTCACACCAGTAAAGATATGTACGCCATATCTTGTGATAGATTTTCCTGGTAACAGGCTTTCGTGCCTGTATTAAGGTATCAATGACTGACTCGGAGAAGCCACGCTTTGATAGAATCAAGCGTTCAATCTCCATGCAGTCAGTCTCAGAGAAATTAGATTTGGATGATTGAAAGGACCTTGTATTAGAAGGTCCTGTCTTAGAGGCAGAGTCCATGGTGGAAAGGATGACATGTCCACTAGGTCTACATACCAGGTCCTGCGTGGCCACGCAGGCGCTATTAGAATCACCGATGCTCTCTCCTGTTTGATTTTGGCAATCAGTCGAGGGAGCAGAGGAAACGGTGGAAACACCTAAGCCAGGTTGAAGAACCAAGGCGCTGCTAGAGCATCTATCAGCGTCGCTTCTGGGTCCCTGGACCTGGATCCGTAACAAGGAAGCTTGGCGTTCTGGCGAGACGCCATGAGATCCAACTCTGGTTTGCCCCAACGATGAATCAACTGAGCAAACACCTCCGGATGGAGTTCCCACTCCCCCGGGTGAAAAGTCTGACGACTTAGAAAATCCGCCTCCCAGTTCTCCACGCATGGGATATGGATTGCTGACAGGTGGCAAGAGTGAGTCTCTGCCCAGCGAATTATTTTTGAGACTTCTATCATCACTAGGGAACTCCTGGTTCCCCCTTGATGGTTGATGTAAGCCACAGTCGTGATATTGTCCGACTGAAATCTGATGAACCTCAGTGTTGCTGAGGCCAAGCCAGAAGAGCATTGAATATTGCTCTTAACTCCAGAATATTAATCGGAAGGAGTTTCTCCTCTTGAGTCCACGATCCCTGTGCCTTCAGGGAGTTCCAGACTGCACCCCAAACTAGAAGGCTGGCATCTGTTACAATTGTCCAATCTGGCCTGCGAAAGGTCATACCCTCGGACAAGTGGACCCGAGACAACCACCAGAGAAGAGAATCTCTGGTCTCTTGATCCAGATTTAGCAGAGGGGACAAATCTGTGTAATCCCCATTCCACTGACTTAGCATGCATAATTGCAGCGGTCTGAGATGTAGGCGCGCAAATGGCACTATGTCCATTGCCGCTACCATTAAGCCGATCACCTCCATACACTGAGCCACCGAAGGGCGCGGAATGGAATGAAGAATACGGCAAGCATTTAGAAGCTTTGATAACCTGGACTCCGTCAGGTAAAATTTCATCTCTACAGAATCTATAAGAGTCCCTAAGAAGGAGACTCTTGTGAGTGGGGATAGAGAACTCTTTTCCTCGTTCACTTTCCACCCGTGCGATCTCAGAAATGCCAGAACTATCTCTGTATGAGACTTGGCAATTTGAAAGCTTGACGCCTGTATCAGGATGTCGTCTAGATACGGAGCCACCGCTATGCCTCGCGGTCTTAGAACCGCCAGAAGTGAGCCCAGAACCTTCGTAAAGATTCTCGGGGCTGTAGCCAACCCGAAGGGAAGAGCTACAAATTGGTAATGCCTGTCTAGAAAGGCAAACCTTAGGAACCGATGATGATCTTTGTGAATCGGTATGTGAAGGTAGGCATCCTTTAAGTCCACTGTGGTCATGTACTGACCCCTCTTGGATCATGGGTAGGATGGTCCGAATAGTTTCCATTTTGAAAGATGGAACTCTGAGGAATTTGTTTAAGATCTTAAGATCCAAAATTGGTCTGAAGGTACCCTAAAAAAACTTTACTGTGCCTTTAAGAGAAACAAATTGACAAAATTTGAAATAACAGTGAAAAAAGGCAGTTACACTAATAATTTTTTTACAGTGTATGTAACAAGTCAGCAGAGCATTGCATCCACTTGCAAATGGATGATTAACCCCTTAATAACAAAAACAGAATAATAAATGACAAAAACGTTTTTTAAACAGTCACAACAACTGCCACAGTCTCCTCAAACACGACTTTGAAGCCTTTTGAGCCCTTCAGAGATGTCCTGTATCATGCAGAGGGAAGCTGAATGTCTCCGTCAGTATTTTTAGCTGCACAGAAAAGCACTAAAATAGGCCCTTCCCACTCATATTGCAACAGTGGAAAGCTTCAGGAAACTGTCTCTAGGCAGAAATCAAACCAGCCATGTGGAAAAAAACATAATTTATGCTTACCTGATAAATTCCTTTCTCCTGTAGTGTGGTCAGTCCACGGGTCATCATTACTTCTGGGATATTAACTCCTCCCCAACAGGAAGTGCAAGAGGACCACCCAGCAGAGCTGCCACACAGCTCCACCCCCCTACGTCACACCCAGTCATTCGACCGAGAACCAACGAGAAAGGAGAAGTCAAAGGGTGCAGTGGTGACTGGAGTATAATTTAAAAATTTAGACCTGCCATAAAAACAGGGCGGGCCGTGGACTGACCACACTACAGGAGAAAGGAATTTATCAGGTAAGCATAAATTATGTTTTCTCCTGTTAAGTGTGGTCAGTCCACGGGTCATCATTACTTCTGGGATACCAATACCAAAGCTAAAGTACACGGATGACGGGAGGGACAGGCAGGCTCTTTATACGGAAGGAACCACTGCCTGAAGAACCTTTCTCCCAAAAACAGCCTCCGAAGAAGCAAAAGTGTCAAATTTATAAAATTTGGAAAAAGTATGAAGAGAAGACCAAGTTGCAGCCTTGCAAATCTGATCAACAGAAGCCTCATTCTTAAAGGCCCAAGTGGAAGCCACAGCTCTAGTAGAATGAGCTGTAATTCTTTCAGGAGGCTGCTGTCCAGCAGTCTCATAAGCTAAACGTATTATGCTACGAAGCCAAAAAGAGAGAGAGGTAGCAGAAGCTTTTTGACCTCTCCTCTGACCAGAATAAACGACAAACAGGGAAGACGTTTGTCGAAAATCCTTAGTTGCCTGTAGATAAAATTTCAGGGCACGGACTACATCTAGATTGTGTAGAAGACGTTCCTTCTTCGAAGAAGGATTAGGACACAAAGATGGAACAACAATCTCTTGATTGATATTCCTGTTAGTGACCACCTTAGGTAAGAACCCAAGTTTAGTACGCAGAACTACCTTGTCTGAATGAAAAATCAGATAAGGAGAATCACAATGTAAGGCAGATAACTCAGAGACTCTTCGAGCCGAGGAAATAGCCATTAAAAACAGAACTTTCCAAGATAACAATTTGATATCAATGGAATGAAGGGGTTCAAACGGAACACCCTGTAAAACATTAAGAACTAAGTTCAAACTCCATGGTGGAGCAACAGTTTTAAACACAGGCTTAATCCTGGCCAAAGCCTGACAAAAAACCTGAACGTCTGGAACCTCTGACAGACGTTTGTGTAAAAGAATGGACAGAGCTGAAATCTGTCCCTTTAAGGAACTAGCGGATAAACCCTTTTCTAAACCTTCTTGTAGAAAAGACAATATCCTAGGAATCCTAACCTTACTCCATGAGTAACTTTTGGATTCGCACCAATATAAGTATTTACGCCATATTTTATGGTAAATCTTTCTGGTAACAGGCTTCCTAGCCTGTATTAAGGTATCAATTACTGACTCAGAAAAACCACGTTTTGATAAAATCAAGCGTTCAATTTCCAAGCAGTCAGCTTCAGAGAAATTAGATTTTGATGTTTGAAGGGACCCTGGATCAGAAGGTCCTGTCTCAGAGGCAGAGACCAGGGTGGACAGGATGACATGTCCACTAGATCTGCATACCAAGTCCTGCGTGGCCACGCAGGCGCTATTAGAATCACCGATGCTCTCTCCTGTTTGATTCTGGCAATCAATCGAGGAAGCAACGGGAAGGGTGGAAACACATAAGCCATCCCGAAGGTCCAAGGTGCTGTCAAGGCATCTATCAGGACCGCTCCCGGATCCCTGGATCTGGACCCGTAACAAGGAAGCTTGGCGTTCTGTCGAGACGCCATGAGATCCATCTCTGGTTTGCCCCAACGTCGAAGTATTTGGGCAAAGACCTCCGGATGAAGTTCCCACTCCCCCGGATGAAAAGTCTGACGACTTAGGAAATCCGCCTCCCAGTTCTCCACTCCCGGGATGTGGATTGCTGACAGGTGGCAAGAGTGAGCTTCTTGTCCCTCCTTGATGGTTGATGTAAGCTACAGTCGTGATGTTGTCCGACTGAAACCTGATGAACCCCCGAGTTGTTAACTGGGGCCAAGCCAGAAGGGCATTGAGAACTGCTCTCAATTCCAGAATGTTTATTGGCAGGAGACTCTCCTCCTGAGTCCATGATCCCTGAGCCTTCAGAGAATTCCAGACAGCGCCCCAGCCTAGTAGGCTGGCGTCTGTTGTTACAATTGTCCAATCTGGCCTGCTGAATGGCATCCCCCTGGACAGATGTGGCCGAGAAAGCCACCATAGAAGAGAATTTCTGGTCTCTTGATCCAGATTCAGAGTAGGGGACAAATCTGAGTAATCCCCATTCCACTGACTTAGCATGCACAATTGCAGCGGTCTGAGATGTAGGCGTGCAAAGGGTACTATGTCCATTGCCGCTACCATTAAGCCGATCACCTCCATGCATTGAGCCACTGACGGGTGTTGAATGGAATGAAGGACACGGCATGCATTTTGAAGCTTTGTTAACCTGTCTTCTGTCAGGTAGATCTTCATTTCTACAGAATCTATAAGAGTCCCCAAGAAGGGAACTCTTGTGAGTGGAAAGAGAGAACTCTTCTTTTCGTTCACCTTCCATCCATGCGAACTTAGAAATGCCAGTACTAACTCTGTATGAGACTTGGCAGTTTGAAAGCTTGAAGCTTGTATCAGAATGTCGTCTAGGTACGGAGCTACCGAAATTCCTCGCGGTCTTAGTACCGCCAGAAGAGCACCCAGAACCTTTGTGAAGATTCTTGGAGCCGTAGCCAATCCGAATGGAAGAGCTACAAACTGGTAATGCCTGTCTAGGAAGGCAAACCTTAGATACCGGTAATGACCTTTGTGAATCGGTATGTGAAGGTAAGCATCCTTTAAATCCACTGTGGTCATGTACTGACCCTTTTGGATCATGGGTAGGATTGTCCGAATAGTTTCCATTTTGAACGATGGAACTCTTAGGAATTTGTTAAGGATCTTTAAATCCAAGATTGGCCTGAAGGTTCCCTCTTTTTTGGGAACCACAAACAGATTTGAGTAAAACCCCTGTCCATGTTCCGACCGCGGAACCGGATGGATCACTCCCATTAGTAAAAGATCTTGTACACAGCGTAGAAACGCCTCTTTATTTGGTTTGTTGACAACCTTGACAGATGAAATCTCCCTTTTGGGGGAGAGGATTTGAAGTCCAGAAGATATCCCTGAGATATGATCTCTAACGCCCAGGGATCCTGGACATCTCTTGCCCAAGCCTGGGCGAAGAGAGAAAGTCTGCCCCCCACTAGATCCGTTCCCGGATCGGGGGCCCTCGATTCATGCTGTCTTAGGGGCAGCAGCAGGTTTTCTGGCCTGCTTGCCCTTGTTCCAGGACTGGTTAGGTCTCCAACCTTGTCTGTAGCGAGCAACAGCTCCTTCCTGTTTTGGAGCAGAGGAAGTTGATGCTGCTCCTGCCTTGAAATTACGAAAGGAACGAAAATTAGACTGTCTAGCCTTAGGTTTGGCTCTGTCTTGAGGCAGGGCATGGCCTTTACCTCCTGTAATGTCAGCGATAATTTCTTTCAAACCGGGCCCGAATAAGGTCTGCCCTTTGAAAGGTATGTTAAGTAATTTAGATTTAGAAGTAACGTCAGCTGACCAGGATTTTAGCCACAGTGCTCTGCGTGCCTGAATGGCGAATCCGGAATTCTTAGCCGTAAGTTTTGTTAAATGTACTACGGCATCTGAAACAAATGAATTAGCTAGCTTAAGTGTTTTAAGCTTGCTTGAAATCTCATCTATAGTTATTGAGTCAAGAGTCTTTTCCAGGGACTCGGACCAAAAAGCGGCCGCGGCCGAGACAGACGCAATACATGCAAGGGGTTGCAATATAAAACCTTGTTGAACAAACATTTTCTTAAGGTAACCCTCTAATTTTTTATCCATTGGATCTGAAAAGGCACAGCTATCCTCCACCGGGATAGTGGTACGCTTAGCCAGAGTAGAAACCGCTCCCTCCACCTTAGGGACCGTCTGCCATAAGTCCCGTGTGGTGGCGTCTATTGGAAACATTTTTCTAAACACAGGAGGGGGGGAAAAGGGTACACCGGGCCTATCCCACTCCTTAGTAATTATCTCTGTAAGCCTCTTAGGTATAGGAAATACGTCAGTACTCGCCGGTACCGCATAGTATCTATCCAGCCTACATAACTTCTCTGGGATTGCAACGGTGTTACAATCATTCAGAGCTGCTAATACCTCCCCTAACAGTACACGGAGGTTTTCGAGTTTAAACTTAAAATTAGAAATGTCTAAATCCATTCTATTGGGATCAGAACCGTCATCTGCAGATTGAAGCTCTCCGTCCTCATGTTCTGCATACTGTGACGCAGTATCAGACATGGCCCTATTATTAACAGCGCACTCTGTTCTCACCCCAGAGTGATCACGCTTACCTCTAAGTTCTGGTAATTTAGACAAAACTTCAGTCATAACATTAGCCATATCCTGTAATGTGATTTGTAATGGCCGCCCTGATGTACTCGGCGCTACAATATCACGCACCTCCCGAGCGGGAGATGCAGGTACTGACACGTGAGGCGAGTTAGTCGGCATAACTCTCCCCTCGTTGTTTGGTGAATGATGTTCAATTTGTACAGATTGACTTTATTTAAAGTAGCATCAATGCAATTAGTACATAAATTTCTATTGGGCTCCACTTTGGCTTTAGCACATATAGCACAGACATGTTTAACACACTAGCAATTAAACTAGCAACTTGGAAATACTTTTCAAAGCAATTTACAAATAATATGAAAAACGTACTGTGCCTTTAAGAAGCACAGAAAAAAAGTTATGACAGTTGAGTAATAATAAACCGGAGAAAATATAACATCAAATTCTTTCCGGTAAAACACAATTTTAGCAAAGGATTGCCCCCATTAGCAATGGATAACTAACCCTGAATAGCAGAAAAAATTTACAGAATATAAACGTTTTTTATCACAGTCAAAGCACAATCTCACAGGTCTGCTGTGAGTGATTACCTCCCTCAAACTAACTTTTGAAGACCCCTGAGCTCTGTAGAGACGAACCGGATCATGCAGGGAAGAAAACAGACTTGTGACTGAATTTTCTGATGCGTAGCAAAAGCGCCAAAATAGGCCCCTCCCCCTCACACACAACAGTGAGGGAGATCAGTAAACTGTCTTAAATTAAATAAAACGACCGCCAAGTGGAAAAAAACAGTGCCCAAAACAATTTTTCACCCAGTACCTCAGATAATTAAACGATTTTAACATGCCAGCAAAAACGTTTAACATCAAATAAATGAAATGTCATTAGAGAGCCTGTTGCTAGTCGTTCCCACTGCAAGTTAGGCTAAAGTCTTATGCATACAGTATTATCCCAGTGAAGTGCCATTCCCCAGAATACTGAAGTGTAAATATACATACATGACAGCCTGATACCAGTTGCTAGTACTGCATTTAAGGCTGAGCTTACATTATATCGGTATGGCAGTATTTTCTCAGTCAATTCCATTCTCAGAAAATAATATGCTGCTACATACCTCTTTGCAGGTTAACCTGCCCGCTGTCCCCTGATCTGAAGTTTACCTCACTCCTCAGATGGCCGAGAACAGCAAGATGATCTTAACTACGCCGGCTAAAATCATACAAAAACTCAGGTAGATTCTTCTTCAAATTCTACCTGAGAAGGAACAACACACTCCGGTGCTGTTTTAAAATAACAAACTTTTGATTGAAGGTATAAAACTAAGTATAATCACCACAGTCCTCTCACACATCCTATCTATTAGTTGGGTGCAAGAGAATGACTGGGTGTGACGTAGGGGGGAGGAGCTGTGTGGCAGCTCTGCTGGGTGGTCCTCTTGCACTTCCTGTTGGGGAGGAGTTAATATCCCAGAAGTAATGATGACCCGTGGACTGACCACACTTAACAGGAGAAAACTAGGCCCCAATAAGTTTTGTCACCAAACCTATATAAAAACTATTAATGGGGCGGAGCCAAGCCACGAATGGAAATGGCTGCTTGCTGAGAAAGCTCCGTAGTCCCTGTTATGCTCCCAACGCAACAAATACATTAATTATCGCTCTATACCCTATAACTTGTAATGGCTGATGCACTGAACGGATTCCCCTATTAAAGAGACCAACTTTCTACAGCAGATTAGGAGAACCGGAGCCTGGGAAGCTGCGTGTCCGGCTGCGGCCTATAAAAATATTCAGAGACCTGAAAAAGCAACGGCTGAGGGCCTGGCTGGTTGCGAGCTGCTGTTCCCCGCTGCCCCCCCTTACCGCTCTGTTGCCGCTCCTGATCTGCGCTGGGACAATTTAACAGCTTACCGATCCGGTTGAGGTCCCGCGGTTGAAAGTATTGTGACGACTGCCGCTACGGAAGCCTAGAGAGAGGTAGGAGCACTGAAGTGAGCTGGCGGCGGAGCGGTGTAGAAGCTTCTCTCAGAATAGCCCCGGACTTTGTGAGTACCTGATGCGGGAGGGGCTGGAGGGAATAGCCCCACAACATTGACCGTAGAGGCCGATTCTGGCTCAGATAGCAAAGTCAGGGGAACTACACTGCACCCACGCACAGATGGGATTTGGGCCTATAAGTTTCTGAGCAGAACTGAGGGGAAGTGCCGAGCTGTGTCTGTGCCCTTTAATCATCGACTGGGCAAGGAGATTAAGAATCAAAGTACAGTAGAGGGGGTCATCACTGGTAGTGCAGCTGGGTCTGGAGCCTGAATTTCCCCCTATAGAGACTTTTTGAATCTCCTTACAAATAGGCTGCCTTATTCATAGGAGAGTAGCTGAATGAGAATATAAGCTTTTCCCTGAAGAGTAATTCGGTACACTTGAAACTTTTATTATAAACTCAAAGCAGCTGACTGGAACTAACTATCCCTCCATTAAAGTATTGCAGTCACTAACTTAGTATACTGAAATTGACTCTTGCTGGTGGAGGCGGGGGCTGCAGCTTGTCTGCGGCAATGACCAGTAAAAGAAACCCTAAACCTGCAAAAAGCACCCAGTCCTCCATGATGGAGAACTACCTGACTGCAGCGGACGAGGCGGCTCCGCCTGCCAGACCTGAGACACATACTGTAGCGGCCACAGCACAAGTCCATTGCTCTGAGCCTGTGGGAAGGCATCAAGACTTCGTTACAAAGGAAGATATCAGTCATCTCTCCTCTAAAGATGACATAAAGGAGGCTATGAAGGACTTCAAGTCCATGTTTGGTGAGCTGAAGAAAGAGATAGCTGCAGTTGACCATAGAGTTATTCAAATCGAAGAGAAACATGAGGCACTCAACTCAGATCTCCAGCTCCAGGCTAGCTTTATACAGGCTCAGGAAAGCACAGTACACACGTTAATGGACCGTATAGAGGACCTGGAAAACAGGAGCCGCAGAAACAATTTGAGATTGAGGGGAGTTCCGGAAACGGTTGAACCCCCGGCGATCCAGGCCTATATACAAGACTTTGTTAAATACCTTAAGAACACAGAAGCAGGCCCTGAAATTATGATAGAAAGGGCACACAGGGCCTTGCGCCCTAAACCGCCAAACAGGGCCCCTCCCAGAGACATAATCTTAAAACTGTTGTCTTTTAAGGATAAAGAGGACATTCTACGGATGGCCAGGTCTAAACAGCTTATAGAATTCAGAGGATCTGAAATACAGGTATACTCCAATCTCTGTCCAGCCACCCTACAGAAAAGACGGGACCTCCGATTTATCACTACCACGCTGAAGGACAAAAAGATCCCCTATAGATGGGGTTTCCCCACTTGTTTAATCGTAACAAGGAACAACGCAACACAGGAGGACCTGCCTTCTTTTAATCAAGCTTTGGGTCTCCGCATACGACCACCACCAAGGAGGCCGGGGGCTGATGAGGAGCAGGGCGAAATCCAACAACTCCCTGGGTGATCCAGGGTCTCTTAGGGAGAAAAACCTTATCTGCACTCAAAATCAGGTTTGACATTCCTATCCTGTCATTGTGCCCCATTGGGGACATATCAAGACGCTGACAAGAGCCTGTTTCTTAAAGGCTTGGACATCTGTTATGCCTAAGCACATTTGTTTCACATATTTAAGTTGCAAGTTCTCATATAGTTGAAGGTTTATCTTTGTGGGATTAGGGCTCTGGTCAATTAAGAGACGTTACTTAGACATGAAGTGAGGAGATGCTATAGACATAATTCAGATTAGGATATATTCTGCAGTTATATCACAATTGTATAATGCTTGACCCGTTAGGGGGGACTGTGGAGTGCATGGGCCCATACGTTGCCCGGGACCACAGCTCTCCAAGCATAGATGTACTAAATCACACAATTAGGTTAAAACATTGTACAGAGAAAATGAAGCTTAGTAAAAGTCTAGGTACCCTCCCCATATCCAGTGCTAGTTCATTTTTATAATTTAGCTAGGAACTATGGGTATAGAAAAATGTAATAGGATTTAACCTGAAGAATGCATTTGTTTAATGTATAATGTTTAAAAGTTCATATGTTCTGTGAGTATACAGGGAACACTTTCCCTAGTTGGTAAGTTTATTTCTTTTGATTGTATTTGACTATTTGATCGTATCAATTTAGTGCCTTATAGGTACAAAGACTTCATATTGCTGTTTATATTGCTGTATTAGTCTTGTACTATTTGTCTCTATTGTTTTGTGCTTTCAGGGATTCTCTTCCCTGACCTTTTTCCTTCTCTCATCTTCCCCTTCTAAGCCCTTCTTTCCTATACTTTTACCCCTCCCCCCCCCTTTTTTTTTTTTCTCTTCCCCTCTCTTCCCTCCCCCCTCTCCTCCAGGTGATATGGCAAATTTACGGTCCACGGGTAGGCTTCAGTCCACTGGGTTGATTTCGGTCAACATGAAGGGTCTCAATAGCCCAGGTAAGCGCTCCATAGTGTTAAGAGATTTACATAGACGAGGGGGGGGGATGTCATCTTTTTACAGGAGACTCATTTTTCTGCTGCGCACGAACCTAAATGGTATAGCCATCATTACCCCAAAGCTTATTTTGCGTCAGGTCCCAAGAAACAAAATGGGGTGGGTATCCTTATCAGTTCGAAAACCCCTTTTCAGCTCCATCAAGTATGTCGTGACCCTGAGGGTAGGTACATTATCCTTACAGGAACCCTGTGTGGCACACTTGTTAATATATATTGTCCCAATACAGCTCAACACCTTTTCCTCCAGAAAATATCACATAAAGTAATGGAGGTACAGTGTGGTATTTTGTTCATGGGAGGTGATCTAAACGCATCACTAAACCCAGCCCTAGATACCTCGGACTCTCCAGTGTCCCCCATAGGAACCTTAAGCGTATGACCTCTTCACTGAGGGAGTTAGCATTACACAATATTTGGCGTGTACACCACCCTACCACGAAAAATTTCACATTCTACTCTCACCCACACAGGAAGTATTCTAGAATAGATTACTTACTCACAGACCCAGCAGGCCTTTCTATAACAACAAGTAGTAACATACATAATATCACATGGTCCGACCATGCACCAGTCAGTTGTACCATCCTGTGGCCTAATGTGCCGGTAACTCCTTATATTTGGAAATTGGATGACACATTACTCGAAGATAAGATCTTTAGGTTAGAGGTCGAGAGGGCTTTAGTGGAATACTTTCGTATACATGCAGACACTGAGTCCCATGACACAGTTATTTGGGAGGCCCACAAATGTACTATTAGAGGTCTTCTAATAAAGCAAAAAGCTAAGCTGACGAAACAAAGAAATAATCAGTATAAAGCTTTGTTGTCTAGGGTAGAAATCAATGAACGGGAGCACAAGTTGCACCCTACAAACACAAAACTCCAAGAGGATTTGGCCCGAGCAAGTGCAGCCCTACTTGAGTTCCTTCAGGTAGACTACCAAAAAAAGGCGCTTTACCTGAAACAGCGCTTCTTTGAACAAGGGGACAAGGCGGGTAGGATGTTGGCCAGGGCAATTGCGCGTAAACGGACAAAACATTACGTCCACCAAATGGTGAATCGAGAGGGTATTCTCAGAGAGGATGGGAAGTCAATTGCAGAGATCTTTGGTGCATATTATAAGTCCCTATATAATATTCAACCAAGGGAGGAGAGGGATGAGATGATTCCCCCCCCACCCGACAGATTGCAGAGAATGAAGCAATATCTCCTGGATGCAGACTTGCCCCAACTAACGGAGCAAGACTCTGAGGCTCTTGAATCCCCTATCACTCTAATAGAAATTAAGCAGGCTATAAAGGACCTTACCGCGGGTAAAAGTCCAGGGCCGGATGGTTACGGTGCTAAGTATTATAAACTCTATGTCGATATTCTAGCCCCAGAAATGCTGAAATTATTCAATGCGCTGGCGGAGACCCACCTTTTGCCCCATACTATGTTGGAGGCTCACATAGCCGTAATCCCAAAACCTGGGAAAGCAGAGGACAGACCGGAGAATTACCGTCCCATATCTCTGCTAAATTCGGACGTTAAGATTTTGGCCAGGGTCATCGCCAACCGACTTAACAAATTTCTCCCACAGCTAGTTTCAACAGATCAGGTGGGATTTATTCCCGGACGTGGGGCGAGGGATAACACCCTAAGAGTCATACAGTTAATCTCATATGCTCATAATAATCAGATCCCAATGGCGTTGGTATCAACTGACGCCGAAAAAGCGTTCGACCGGATTGACTGGTCATTTATGCAACAAACATTGGGAAAATTCGGTTTTGGGCCCAAATTTATTAACAGAACTATGTCACTGTACTCTGCGCCAAACGCGAAAGTTCGGGTGAATGGAACCCTGTCTGATACATTCCTGATTAACAACGGGACGCGACAGGGCTGTCCCCTGTCCCCCCTCCTGTTTGCGCTTACGATAGAGGTACTGGCCAGCAAAATCAGGGCTCATCCACAGATAAAGGGAGTTACAGTCGGAGGTTCAGAACACAAACTCGCAATGTATGCGGATGATATACTTTTGACGATCACTGACCCCGACCGGTCTTTAAAGGCCGCCTTAGATGAGTTCTCAAGATTCGGTGATGTGTCGAATTTCCTACTTAACCCTTCCAAATCTGAGATCTTGAACATCTCTGTCCCACAGGGGAGGTTTGAGGCTCTTAGTCAGGATTGCCCAGTAAAAGTAGCACACCATACCTTGAAATATCTAGGTATCTCAATCACATCGAAGATAAAAGATATAGCAGAGATTAATTATAAACGTATTAGAGACGAGGTGCTACGGGATCTAGCAAATTGGAAGAACAAAACCATCTCCTGGCTGGGCCGGGTGGGGGTTGTTAAAATGAATGTGTTGCCCAGGGTCCTCTACATCCTCCAAACCATTCCTTTAGCGTCGGCCTCACACTATCTGCATCAGATCCAATCAGCCATGGAGTCCTATATATGGAACGGCTGCAGGCCTAGGTTAAGGAAAAAAAACATTTACATGACTAGGGGGGAGGGTGGAATAGGAGTCCCTGATATGCGGATCTACCAAAGGGCTATATTACTCCAACGAGTGGTGGAGTGGTGCCACAACTCCCCGCATAAGGCATGGATCCAATTAGATAATGCAATCTTGCAGAGGGGTAACACGGGGACGCTGGCGTGGATATCCCCTAATAATAGACCAATTATAATTCGAAAATACCCACTACTGAACAAAGTTTTCTCAGGGTGGGATAGACTAATCAATAAAGACACCGGCTTGTCCTCCTTTGACTCTCCGGTCACCCCGATAAGGGAGAATCCCGATACGGGAGTTGAAACAGGGCCATATTTCCCAAATAAAGTCTACAACCTGGGGGACACGGCAGTGCTCAATATCCTTCACCAAGACAAGTTAAAAACTAGACCAGAGCTGATTGAATGGGATGATGATATCTTCTCATCATGGTTCAGAGAGGCACAGGTTAGACATTACTATAGCACACATAAGAACAGAGCAGCCCTGACCAGGAGAAGGACGCCTTTTGAGATGCTTTGTACCATGTCACATACACCAAAACATTTGATATCTCTAATTTACAAACTCTTGATCACGGGTAACAGGGCTTCCCTTCCAACATACACACAGGCTTGGCAGGAAGACTTGAGACAAGAAATTTCTGACAAAGAATGGTTAAAAATATTTGAGAGGGCGAGGAGGGCATCAGTCTCGGCTAAAATACAGGAATCACATTATAAGTTACTAAGCAGATGGTATCTCACCCCTCAAAGACTCAAAAAAATATATCCACAGACTGGTGGGGGATGCTGGAGAGGATGTGGAGAGGAGGGTACTCTCATCCATATCTGGTAGTCGTGCCCACATATAAAAACTTACTGGGAAGCAATACTGGGAGAAATGAGCAGAAAATTGGGGGTTATTATTCCCCCAAGCCCTAACTACTTAATATACCACCAACTGCCCAAGATTATAGGGGAGGACAAATACTTGCTCCTCCTCCTAATGCTGAATGCTGCAAAGGTTCTCATCCCCTTATACTGGAAAAAACAAACCACTCCAAATATATCGGAATGGAAGGCTAAGGTTGGAGAGCTGTTAGGGTTAGAAAGGTACCATTACTTAAGAATTGGTAAACTCTACACTCATGAAATGATGTTGCTGACCTGGGAGGGCCGGGGACTTTAGCTCAGCGGACAGTAGCTGGAGGATACATATCACCCTCCCTTCCCCTTCAATCTACCCCCCCCCTTTTTTTTTTCCCTTCTCTCTTTCCTCACCTCTCCTTCCTCTACCTCTTCCCCCACTTCCCCTACTTACTCGACTCTTCTTATTTCCCCCCCACTCTTACTAATTTTCCGGTCTGGTTACCTTTCTCTCTCTGCATCTGCAGAATGACTAATATCAGGTATCTAGATGCTCTCGGCAGTGTGTTAAAAGCCGAAGATCAGTTAATTGTTGTCTGCTTTATAAAGCCTGATTAATCTGTTTCTGACAAAGTGTATAGTTTAACTCTTACAAATGAAGCTCATATGTATAGCAAAAGATTTGACTTTCATTGTTCAACGGTACACTATCAGAGAAAAAATGTACAAGGAAAGAAAAGCTTAAAATAACGTGTATAATCACAAAATGATGCTATGTTGTAATAGTTTTTCATAAGCATGTATATATTGTCAAATCTTTTATCAATAAAGCTTTATTTAAAAAAAATTAAAAAAAAAAAAAAAACGATTAACATGCCAGCAAACGTTTTATATTACATTTTTATAAGAGTATGCATCTCTATTAATAAGCCTGATACCAGTAGCTATCACTGCATTTAAGGCTTTACTTACATTAATCCGGTATAAGCAGCATTTTCTAGCAAATTCCATCCCTAGAAAAATATTAACTGCACATACCTTATTGCAGGAAAACCTGCACGCCATTCCCTCTCTGAAATTACCTCACTCCTCAGAATATGCGAGAAGAGCCATGGATCTTAGTTACTTCTGCTAAGATCATAGAAAATGCAGGCAGATTCTTCTTCTAAATACTGCCTGAGATAAACAGCACACTCCGGTACCATTTAAAAATAAACTTTTGATTGAAGAAATAAACTAAGTATAAAACACCACACTCCTCTTACGACCTCCATCTTGGTTGAGGCTTGCAAGAGAATGACTGGGTATGGCAGTTAGGGGAGGAGCTATATAGCAGCTCTGCTGTGGGTGATCCTCTTGCAACTTCCTGTTGGGAAGGAGAATATCCCATAAGTAATGGATGATCCGTGGACTGGATACACTTAACAAGAGAAATTATGTTTTCTCTTGTTAAGTGTATCCAGTCCACGGATCATCCATTACTTGTGGGATACCAATACCAAAGCTACACGGATGATGGGAGGGACAAGGCAGGATTAAGCGGAAGGAACCACTGCCTGAAGAACCTCTCTCCCAAAAACAGCCTCCGAAGAAGCTAAAGTATCAAATTTGTAAAAATTTTGAAAAAGTGTGAAGCGAAGACCAAGTCGCAGCCTTGCAAATCTGTTCGACAGAGGCCTCATTTTTGAAGGCCCAGGTGGAAGCCACAGCTCTAGTAGAATGAGCTGTAATCCTTTCAGGGGGCTGCTGTCCAGCAGTCTCATAGGCTAGGCGTATTACGCTCCGAAGCCAAAAGGACAGAGAGGTTGCCGAAGTTTTTTGACCTCTCCTCTGTCCAGAGTAAACGACAAACAGGGAAGATGTTTGACGAAAATCCTTAGTAGCTTGTAAGTAAAACTTCAAGGCACGGACTACGTCCAGATTATGTAAAAGACGTTCCTTCTTTGAAGAAGGATTAGGACACAATGATGGAACAACAATCTCTTGATTGATATTCTTGTTAGAAACCACCTTAGGTAAAAACCCAGGTTTGGTACGCAGAACTACCTTATCTGCATGAAAAATCAGATAAGGAGAATCACATTGTAAGGCAGATAGCTCAGAGACTCTCCGAGCCGAGGAAATAGCCATCAAAAACAGAACTTTCCAAGATAAAAGTTTAATATCAATGGAATGAAGGGGTTCAAACGGAACTCCTTGAAGAACTTTAAGAACCAAGTTTAAGCTCCACGGAGGAGCAACAGGTTTAAACACAGGCTTATTTCTAACCAAAGCCTGGCAAAATGCCTGAACGTCTGGAACCTCTGCCAGACGCTTGTGCAAAAACAGAATTTATGTTTACCTGATAAATTTCTTTCTCCAACGGTGTGTCCGGTCCACGGCGTCATCCTTACTTGTGGGATATTCTCTTCCCCAACAGGAAATGGCAAAGAGCCCAGCAAAGCTGGTCACATGATCCCTCCTAGGCTCCGCCTACCCCAGTCATTCGACCGACGTTAAGGAGGAATATTTGCATAGGAGAAACCATATGGTACCGTGGTGACTGTAGTTAAAGAAAATAAATTATCAGACCTGATTAAAAAACCAGGGCGGGCCGTGGACCGGACACACCGTTGGAGAAAGAAATTTATCAGGTAAACATAAATTCTGTTTTCTCCAACATAGGTGTGTCCGGTCCACGGCGTCATCCTTACTTGTGGGAACCAATACCAAAGCTTTAGGACACGGATGAAGGGAGGGAGCAAATCAGGTCACCTAAATGGAAGGCACCACGGCTTGCAAAACCTTTCTCCCAAAAATAGCCTCAGAAGAAGCAAAAGTATCAAACTTGTAAAATTTGGTAAAAGTGTGCAGTGAAGACCAAGTCGCTGCCCTACATATCTGATCAACAGAAGCCTCGTTCTTGAAGGCCCATGTGGAAGCCACAGCCCTAGTGGAATGAGCTGTGATTCTTTCGGGAGGCTGCCGTCCGGCAGTCTCGTAAGCCAATCTGATGATGCTTTTAATCCAAAAAGAGAGAGAGGTAGAAGTTGCTTTTTGACCTCTCCTTTTACCTGAATAAACAACAAACAAGGAAGATGTTTGTCTAAAATCCTTTGTAGCATCTAAATAGAATTTTAGAGCGCGAACAACATCCAAATTGTGCAACAAACGTTCCTTCTTTGAAACTGGTTTTGGACACAGAGAAGGTACGATAATCTCCTGGTTAATGTTTTTGTTAGAAACAACTTTTGGAAGAAAACCAGGTTTAGTACGTAAAACCACCTTATCTGCATGGAACACCAGATAAGGAGGAGAACACTGCAGAGCAGATAATTCTGAGAGTCTTCTAGCAGAAGAAATTGCAACTAAAAACAAAACTTTCCAAGATAATAACTTAATATCAACGGAATGTAAGGGTTCAAACGGAACCCCCTGAAGAACTGAAAGAACTAAATTGAGACTCCAAGGAGGAGTCAAAGGTTTGTAAACAGGCTTGATTCTAACCAGAGCCTGAACAAAGGCTTGAACATCTGGCACAGCTGCCAGCTTTTTGTGAAGTAACACCGACAAGGCAGAAATCTGTCCCTTCAGGGAACTTGCAGATAATCCTTTTTCCAATCCTTCTTGAAGGAAGGATAGAATCCTAGGAATCTTAACCTTGTCCCAAGGGAATCCTTTAGATTCACACCAACAGATATATTTTTTCCAAATTTTGTGGTAAATCTTTCTAGTTACAGGCTTTCTGGCCTGAACAAGAGTATCGATAACAGAATCTGAGAATCCTCGCTTCGATAAAATCAAGCGTTCAATCTCCAAGCAGTCAGCTGGAGTGAAACCAGATTCGGATGTTCGAACGGACCCTGAACAAGAAGGTCTCGTCTCAAAGGTAGCTTCCAAGGTGGAGCCGATGACATATTCACCAGATCTGCATACCAAGTCCTGCGTGGCCACGCAGGAGCTATCAAGATCACCGACGCCCTCTCCTGATTGATCCTGGCTACCAGCCTGGGGATGAGAGGAAATGGCGGGAACACATAAGCTAGTTTGAAGGTCCAAGGTGCTACTAGTGCATCTACTAGAGCCGCCTTGGGATCCCTGGATCTGGCCCCGTAGTAAGGAACTTTGAAGTTCTGACGAGAGGCCATCAGATCCATGTCTGGAATGCCCCACAGGTGAGTGACTTGGGCAAAGATTTCCGGATGGAGTTCCCACTCCCCCGGATGCAATGTCTGACGACTCAGAAAATCCGCTTCCCAATTTTCCACTCCTGGGATGTGGATAGCAGACAGGTGGCAGGAGTGAGACTCCGCCCATAGAATGATTTTGGTCACTTCTTCCATCGCTAGGGAACTCCTTGTTCCCCCCTGATGGTTGATGTACGCAACAGTTGTCATGTTGTCTGATTGAAACCGTATGAACTTGGTCCTCGCTAGCTGAGGCCAGGCCTTGAGAGCATTGAATATCGCTCTCAGTTCCAGAATATTTATCGGTAGAAGAGATTCTTCCCGAGACCAAAGACCCTGAGCTTTCAGGGGTCCCCAGACCGCGCCCCAGCCCATCAGACTGGCGTCGGTCGTGACAATGACCCACTCTGGTCTGCGGAATGTCATCCCTTGTGACAGGTTGTCCAGGGACAGCCACCAACGGAGTGAGTCTCTGGTCCTCTGATTTACTTGTATCTTCGGAGACAAGTCTGTATAGTCCCCATTCCACTGACTGAGCATGCACAGTTGTAATGGTCTTAGATGAATGCGCGCAAAAGGAACTATGTCCATTGCCGCTACCATCAACCCGATCACTTCCATGCACTGAGCTATGGAAGGAAGAGGAACGGAATGAAGTATCCGACAAGAGTCTAGAAGTTTTGTTTTTCTGACCTCTGTCAGAAAAATCCTCATTTCTAAGGAGTCTATAATTGTTCCCAAGAAGGGAACCCTTGTTGACGGGGATAGAGAACTCTTTTCCACGTTCACTTTCCATCCGTGAGATCTGAGAAAGGCCAGGACGATGTCCGTGTGAGCCTTTGCTTGAGGAAGGGACGACGCTTGAATCAGAATGTCGTCCAAGTAAGGTACTACCGCAACGCCCCTTGGTCGTAGCACAGCTAGAAGGGACCCTAGTACCTTTGTGAAAATCCTTGGAGCAGTGGCTAATCCGAAAGGAAGCGCCACGAACTGGTAATGTTTGTCCAGGAATGCGAACCTTAGGAACCGATGATGTTCCTTGTGGATAGGAATATGTAGATACGCATCCTTTAAATCCACCGTGGTCATGAATTGACCTTCCTGGATGGAAGGAAGAATAGTTCGAATGGTTTCCATCTTGAACGATGGAACCTTGAGAAACTTGTTTAAGATCTTGAGATCTAAGATTGTTCTGAACGTTCCCTCTTTTTTGGGAACTATGAACAGATTGGAGTAGAACCCCATCCCTTGTTCTCTTAATGGAACTGGATGAATCACTCCCATTTTTAACAGGTCTTCTACACAATGTAAGAACGCCTGTCTTTTTATGTGGTCTGAAGACAACTGAGACCTGTGGAACCTCCCCCTTGGGGGAAGTCCCTTGAATTCCAGAAGATAACCTTGGGAGACTATTTCTAGCGCCCAAGGATCCAGAACATCTCTTGCCCAAGCCTGAGCGAAGAGAGAGAGTCTGCCCCCCACCAGATCCGGTCCCGGATCGGGGGCCAACATTTCATGCTGTCTTGGTAGCAGTGGCAGGTTTCTTGGCCTGCTTTCCCTTGTTCCAGCCTTGCATTGGTCTCCAAGCTGGCTTGGCTTGAGAAGTATTACCCTCTTGCTTAGAGGACGTAGCACTTTGGGCTGGTCCGTTTTTACGAAAGGGACGAAAATTAGGTCTATTTTTTGCCTTGAAAGGCCGATCCTGAGGAAGGGCGTGGCCCTTACCCCCAGTGATATCAGAGATAATCTCTTTCAAGTCAGGGCCAAACAGCGTTTTCCCCTTGAAAGGAATGTTAAGTAGCTTGTTCTTGGAAGACGCATCAGCCGACCAAGATTTCAACCAAAGCGCTCTGCGCGCCACAATAGCAAACCCAGAATTCTTAGCCGCTAACCTAGCCAATTGCAAAGTGGCGTCTAGGGTGAAAGAATTAGCCAATTTGAGAGCATTGATTCTGTCCATAATCTCCTCATAAGGAGGAGAATCACTATCGAGCGTCTTTATCAGCTCATCGAACCAGAAACATGCGGCTGTAGCGACAGGGACAATGCATGAAATTGGTTGTAGAAGGTAACCCTGCTGAACAAACATCTTTTTAAGCAAACCTTCTAATTTTTTATCCATAGGATCTTTGAAAGCACAACTATCCTCTATGGGTATAGTGGTGCGTTTGTTTAAAGTGCAAACCGCTCCCTCGACCTTGGGGACTGTCTGCCATAAGTCCTTTCTGGGGTCGACCATAGGAAACAATTTTTTAAATATGGGGGGAGGGACGAAAGGAATACCGGGCCTTTCCCATTCTTTATTAACAATGTCCGCCACCCGCTTGGGTATAGGAAAAGCTTCTGGGAGCCCCGGCACCTCTAGGAACTTGTCCATTTTACATAGTTTCTCTGGGATGACCAACTTTTCACAATCATCCAGAGTGGATAATACCTCCTTAAGCAGAATGCGGAGATGTTCCAACTTAAATTTAAATGCAATCACATCAGGTTCAGCCTGTTGAGAAATGTTCCCTGAATCAGTAATTTCTCCCTCAGACAAAACCTCCCTGGCCCCATCAGACTGGGTTAGGGGCCCTTCAGAGATATTAATATCAGCGTCGTCATGCTCTTCAGTATCTAAAACAGAGCAGCCACGCTTACGCTGACAAGGGTTCATTTTGGCTAAAATGTTTTTGACAGAATTATCCATTACAGCCGTTAATTGTTGCATAGTAAGGAGTATTGGCGCGCTAGATGTACTAGGGGCCTCCTGAGTGGGCAAGACTCGTGTAGACGAAGGAGGGAATGATGCAGTACCATGCTTACTCCCCTCACTTGAGGAATCATCTTGGGCATCATTGTCATTATCACATAAATCACATTTATTTAAATGAATAGGAATTCTGGCTTCCCCACATTCAGAACACAGTCTATCTGGTAGTTCAGACATGTTAAACAGGCATAAACTTGATAACAAAGTATAAAAACGTTTTAAAATAAAACCGTTACTGTCACTTTAAATTTTAAACTGAACACACTTTATTACTGCAATTGCGAAAAAACATGAAGGAATTGTTCAAAATTCACCAAAATTTCACCACAGTGTCTTAAAGCCTTAAAAGTATTGCACACCAAATTTGGAAGCTTTAACCCTTAAAATAACGGAACCGGAGCCGTTTTAAACTTTAACCCCTTTACAGTCCCTGGTATCTGCTTTGCTGAGACCCAACCAAGCCCAAAGGGGAATACGATACCAAATGACGCCTTCAGAAAGTCTTTTCTAAGTATCAGAGCTCCTCTCACATGCGACTGCATGCCATGCCTCTCAAAAACAAGTGCGCCACACCGGCGCGAAAATGAGGCTCTGCTTAAGCTTTGGGAAAGCCCCTAAGGAATAAGGTGTCTAATACAGTGCCTGCCGATATTATTATATCAAAAATACCCAGATAAAATGATTCCTCAAGGCTAAATATGTGTTAATAATGAATCGATTTAGCCCAGAAACAGTCTACAGTCTTAATAAGCCCTTGTGAAGCCCTTATTTATGATCGTAATAAACATGGCTTACCGGATCCCATAGGGAAAATGACAGCTTCCAGCATTACATCGTCTTGTTAGAATGTGTCATACCTCAAGCAGCAAGAGACTGCACACTGTTCCCCCAACTGAAGTTAATTGCTCTCAACAGTCCTGTGTGGAACAGCCATGGATTTTAGTTACGGTTGCTAAAATCATTTTCCTCATACAAACAGAAATCTTCATCTCTTTTCTGTTTCTGAGTAATAGTACATACCAGCACTATTTCAAAATAACAAACTCTTGATTGAATAATAAAAACTACAGTTAAACACTAAAAAACTCTAAGCCATCTCCGTGGAGATGTTGCCTGTACAACGGCAAAGAGAATGACTGGGGTAGGCGGAGCCTAGGAGGGATCATGTGACCAGCTTTGCTGGGCTCTTTGCCATTTCCTTTTGGGGAAGAGAATATCCCACAAGTAAGGATGACGCCGTGGACCGGACACACCTATGTTGGAGAAAGAATAGACAGAGCAGAAATCTGTACCTTTAAGGAACTAGCTGACAATCCTTTGTCCAAGCCCTCTTGGAGAAAAGACAATATTCTAGGAATCCTAACCTTACTCCATGAGTAATTCTTGGATTCACACCAATAAGGATATTTACTCCATATCTTGTGGTAGATTTTCCTGGTAACAGGCTTTCGTGCCTGTATTAAGGTATCAATGACTGACTCAGAGAAGCCACGCTTTGATAGAATCAAGCGTTCAATCTCCATGCAGTCAGTCTCAGAGAAATTAGATTTGGATGATTGAAAGGACCTTGTATCAGAAGGTCCTGTCTTAGAGGCAGAGTCCATGGTGGAAAGGATGACATGTCCACTAGGTCTGCATACCAAGTCCTGCGTGGCCACGCAGGTGCTATCAGAATCACAGATGCTCTCTCCTGTTTGATTTTGGCAATCAGTCGAGGGAGCAGAGGAAACTGTGGAAACACATAATCCAGGTTGAAGAACCAAGGCGCTGCTAGAGCATGTATCAGCGTCGCTTCTGGGTCCCTGGATCCGTAACAAGGGAGCTTGGCGTTCTGGCGAGACACCATGAGATCCAACTCTGGTCTGCCCCAACGATGAATCAATTGAGCTAACACCTCCGGATGGAGTTCCCACTCCCCCGGATGGAAAGTCTGACGACTTAGAAAATCCGCCTCCCAGTTCTCCACGCCTGGGATATGGATTGCTGACAGGTGGCAAGAGTGTGACTCTGCCCAGCGAATTATTTTTGAGACTTCTAACATCGCTAGGGAACTCCTGGTCCCCCTTGATGGTTGATGTAAGCCACAGTCGTGATGTTGTCCGACTGAAATCTGATGAACTTCAGTGTTGCTAACTGAGGCCAAGCCAGAAGAGCATTCAATATCGCTCTTAACTCCAGAATATTTATTGGAAGGAGTTTCTCCTCCTGAGTCCACGATCCATGTGCCTTCAGGGAGTTCCAGACTGCAACCCAACCTAGAAGGCTGGCATCTGTTGTTACAATTGTCCAATCTGGCCTGCGAAAGGTCATACCCTCGGACAGGTGGACCCGAGACAACCACCAGAGAAGAGAATCTCTGGTCTCTTGATCCAGATTTAGCAGAGGGGACAAATCTGTGTAATCCTCATTCCACTGACTCAGCATGCATAATTGCAGCGGTCAGAGATGTAGGCGCGCAAATGGCACTATGTCCATTGCCGCTACCATTAAGCCGATTACCTCCATACACTGAGCCACGAAGGGTGCGGAATGGTGTGAAGAACACAGCAAGCATTTAGAAGTTTTGATAACCAGGACTCTGTCAGGTAAATTTTCATTTCTACAGAATTTATAAGAGTTCCTAAGAAGGAGACTCTTGTGAGTGGGGATAGAGAACTCTTTTCCTCGTTCACTTTCCACCCGTGCGACCTCAGAAATGCCAGAACCATCTCTGTATGAGACTTGGCAACTTGAAAGTTTGACGCCTGTATCAGGATGTCGTCTAGATATGGAGCTACCGCTATGCCTCGCGGTCTTAGAACCGCCAGAAGTGAGCCCAGAGCCTTTGTAAAGATTCTCGGGGCTGTAGCCAACCCGGAGGGAAGAGCTACAAATTGGTAATGCCTGTCTAGAAAGGCAAACCTTAGAAACCGATGATGATCTTTGTGAATCGGTATGTGAAGGTAGGCATCCTTTAGGTCCACTGTGGTCATGTACTGACCCTCCCTGATCATGGGTAGGATGGTCCGAATAGTTTCCATTTTGAAAGATGGAACTCTGAGGAATTTGTTTAAGATCTTTAGATCCAAAATTGATCTGAAGGTTCCCTCTTTTTTTGGGAACCACAAACAGATTTGAATAAAAACCCTGTCCTTGTTCCGTCTGCGGAACTGGATGGATCACTCCCATAATTAGGAGGTCTTGCACACAGCGTAGAAATGCCTCTTTCTTTCTTTATCTGATTTGCAGATAGCCTTGAAAGATGAAATCTCCCTTGTGGAGGGGAAGCTTTGAAGTCCAGAAGATATCCCTGAGATATGATCTCCAACGCCCAGGGATCCTGAACATCTCTTGCCCACGCCTGGGCGAAGAGAGAAAGTCTGCCCCCTACTAGATCCGTCGCCGGATAGGGGGCCGTTCCTTCATGCTGTCTTGGAGGCAGCAGCAGGCTTTCTGGCCTGCTTGCCTTTGTGCCAGGACTGGTTAGGTTTCCAGGCCTGCTTAGATTGAGCAAAAGTTCCCTCTTGCTTTGAAGCGGAGGAAGTTGATGCTGCACCTGCCTTGAAATTTCGAAAGGCACGAAAATTAGACTGTTTGGCCTTTGCTTTGGCCCTGTCCTGAGGAAGGGTATGACCCTTACCTCCAGTAATGTCAGCAATAATTTCCTTCAAACCAGGCCCGAATAAGGTCTGCCCCTTGAAAGGAATGTTGAGTAATTTAGACTTTGAAGTCACGTCAGCTGACCAGGATTTAAGCCATAGCGCCCTACGTGCCTGGATGGCGAATCCGGAATTCTTAGCCGTTAGTTTAGTCAAATGAACAATGGCATCAGAAACAAATGAGTTAGCTAGCTTAAGCGTTCTAAGCTTGTCAATAATTTCAGTCAATGGAGCTGTATGGATGGCCTCTTCCAGGGCCTCAAACCAGAATGCCGCCGCGGCCGTGACAGGCGCTATGCATGCAAGGGGCTGTAAAATAAAACCTTGTTGAATAAACATTTTCTTAAGGTAACCCTCTAATTTTTTATCCATTGGATCTGAAAAAGCACAACTGTCCTCAACCGGGATAGTGGTACGCTTTGCTAAAGTAGAAACTGCTCCCTCCACCTTAGGGACCGTCTGCCATAAGTCCTGTGTAGTGGCGTCTATTGGAAACATTTTTCTAAATATAGGAGGTGGGGAAAAAGGCACACCCGGTCTATCCCACTCCTTGCTAATAATTTCTGTAAGCCTTTTAGGTATAGGAAAAACATCAGTACACACCGGTACCGCATAGTATTTATCCAGCCTACACAATTTCTCTGGTACTGCAACTGTGTTACAGTCATTCAGAGCAGCTAATACCTCCCCAAGCAATACACAGAGGTTCTCAAGCTTAAATTTAAAATTAGAAATCTCTGAATCAGGTTTCCCCGAATCAGAGACGTCACCCACAGACTGAAGCTCTCCGTCCTCATGATCTGCATATTGTGACGCAGTATCAGACATGGCCCTTACAGCATCTGCGCGCTCTGTATTTCTCCTAACCCCAGAGCAAGCGCGCTTGCCTCTTAATTCAGGCAACCTGGATAATACCTCTGACAGTGTATTACTCATGATTGCAGCCATGTCCTGCAAGGTAATCGCTATGGGCGTCCCTGATGCAACTGTCGCCATATTAGCGTGCATCCCCTGAGCGGGAGGCGAAGGGTCCGACACGTGGGGAGAGTTAGTCGGCATAACTTCCCCCTCGTCAGAATCTTCTGGTGAGATTTCTTTTATAGTTAAAGACTGATCTTTACTGTTTAAGGTGAAATCAATACATTTAGTACACATTCTCCTATGGGGCTCCACCATGGCTTTCAAACATAACAACAAGTTGTTTCCTCTGTGTCAGACATGTTTAAACAGACTAGCAATGAGACTAGCAAGCTTGGAAAACACTTTAAACAAGTTTACAAGCAATATAAAAAACGTTACTGCACCTTTAAGAAACACAAATTTTGTCAAAATTTGAATTAACAGTGAAAAAAGGCAGTTACACTAATGAAATTTTTACAGTGTATGTAACAAATTAGCAGAGCATTGCATGCACTTGCAAATGGATGATTAACCCCTTAATACCAAACACAGAATAATAACTGACAAAAACTTTTTTTTTTTTTGTTTTTTTTTTTTTTTTAAACAGTCACAACAACTGCCACAGCTCTACTGTGGCTTGTTACCTCCCTCAAAAACGACTTTGAAGCCTTTTGAGCCCTCCAGAGATATCCTGGATCATGCAGGAAGAAGCTGGATGTCTGTGTCTGTAACCACTCCCACTCATATTACAACAGTGGAAAGCCTTCAGGAAACTGTTACTAAGCAGAATTCAAGCCAGCCATGTGGAAAAAAACTAGGCCCCAATAAGTTTTATCACCAAATACATATAGATACGATTAAACATGCCAGCAAACGTTTTATATTACATTTTTATAAGAGTATGCATCTCTATTAATAAGCCTGATACCAGTAGCTCTCACTGCATTTAAGGCTTTACTTACATTAGTTCAGTATCAGCAGCATTTTCTAGCAAATTCCATCCCTAGAAAAATATTAACTGCACATACCTTATTGCAGGAAAACCTGCACGCCATTCCCTCTCTGAAGTTACCTCACTCCTCAGAATATGTGAGAACAGCCATGGATCTTAGTTACTTCTCCTAAGATCATAGAAAACACAGGCAGATTCTTCTTCTAAATACTGCATGAGATAAACAGTACACTCCGGCACCATTTAAAAATAACAAACTTTTGATTGAAGAATAAACTAAGTATAAAACACCACACTCCTCTTACGACCTCCATCTTGGTTGAGGCTTGCAAGAGAATGACTGGATATGACAGTTAGGGGAGGAGCTATATAGCAGCTCTGCTGTGGGTGATCCTCTTGCAACTTCCTGTTGGGAAGGAGAATATCCCACAAGTAATGGATGATCCGTGGACTGGATACACTTAACAAGAGAAACTAACATTTTAGTCACCACATAGCTCTTTGCCCTTCCTAGCAGTTAAGCAGGCAGAGAGAATGACTGGGGGGTGGAGCTAAGGGGGGAGCTATATAGACAGCTCTGTTGTGGGTGCTCTCTCTGCCACTTCCTGTAAGGAAGGAGAATATCCCACAAGTAAGGATGAATCCGTGAACTCGATACATCTTACAAGAGAAAAGATATTTACACCATATCCTATGGTAAATCCTACTAGATACAGACTTATGAGCCTGAATCATGGTCTCTATGACAGAGTCAGAAAACCTCCGCTTGAATAAAATTAAGCGTTCAATCTCTAAGCAGTCAGCTTCAGAGAAACTAGATTTGGGTGAAAGAAGGGCCCTTAAAATAGTCCTACCGCAACGGAAGTCCCCAAGCTGGTAGAGATGACATGTCCACCAAACCTGCATACTAAATCCTGTAAGGCCAAGCCAGTGCAATGAGGATCACTGATGCCCTCTCCTGCTTGATTCGAGCAATGACCCAAGGAAGAAGCACAAACGGAGGAAATAGGTATGCTAGACTGAAGGTCCAAGGAACCGCAAAAGCATCTATCAGTTCCGCCTGGGGACCCTGGACCCCGACCCGTATCCTGGGAACATTCTGTCGAGATGCCATGATATTTAAATCCGGCAGACCCCACTTGAGGATCAGGCTGGAGAACACTTCCAAATAGAGTTCCCGCTCCCCTGGATGAAAAGTCTGCCTGCTCATGAAGTCAGCCTCCCAGTTGTCTCCCCTGGGATGAGGATCGCCGACAGGCAGCAAGAATGGGTTTCCGCTCAATGAATTACCTTGGTTACCTCTCATCGTAAGGAACTCCTCGTTCCTCCCTAAGGATTGATGTGAACCACTGAAGATATGTTGTCCGACTGGAACCTGACAAACTGGACCGAGGCCAGGTCAGAAGAAGAGCATTGAAGATCTCTCTCAGCTCCAGGATGATTATAGGAAGAACCGACTCTGACCGAGTCCAAACTCCCTGAGCCTCTAGGGGACCCAGACTGCTCCACACCCTAGAAGGCTGGTGTCTTGTCACAACCACCCAAGATGGTCTGCGAAAGCAGGTTCCCTGGGAGAGATGATTCAGGGGCAATCACCATTTAGGAGAATCCCTTGTCTCCTGCTCCAGTAGTATTCGAGAAGATAAATTTGCATAAATCTCCATTCCATAGACTGAGCATGTTTATCTGCAGAGGTCTGAAATGGAACCGAACGGGATAAAGTCTATTACCACTACCATCATCTTGATTACCATTGCACTGAGCCACTGATGGCCGTCGACAATCTTTGATTTCCTGACTTCTGTCAGAAAAATCTTAATCAATAGGGAATCTGTTATGGTCCCAAGAAAATTACCCTCCTGAGAGATCGCAGGAAGGATAACACCATGTCCGTGTGAGACTTTGCTTGTTGTAATAATTGCACCTGGACTAGGTATATCGTCCAGATAGGGCCACATTGCAATGCCCCGTAAATCGAAACCCCACCAACAGCAATCCCAGAACTCTTGAGGAATTCTGGGACATGTGATAAGACTGAATGGAAGGGCTCCGATTGAAAAAACATAATTTATGCTTACCTGATAAATTCCTTTCTTCTGTTGTGTGATCAGTCCACGGGTCATCATTACTTCTGGGATATAACTCCTCCCCAACAGGAAATGCAAGAGGATTCACCCAGCAGAGCTGCATATAGCTCCTCCCCTCTACGTCAGTCCCAGTCATTCGACCAAGAATCAACGAGAAAGGAGTAACCAAGGGTGAAGTGGTGACTGGAGTATAATTTAAAAGATATTTACCTGCCTTAAAACAGGGCGGGCCGTGGACTGATCACACAACAGAAGAAAGGAATTTATCAGGTAAGCATAAATTATGTTTTCTTCTGTTATGTGTGATCAGTCCACGGGTCATCATTACTTCTGGGATACCAATACCAAAGCAAAAGTACACGGATGACGGGAGGGATAGGCAGGCTCATTATATAGAAGGAACCACTGCCTGAAGAACCTTTCTCCCAAAAATAGCCTCCGAAGAAGCAAAAGTGTCAAATTTGTAAAATTTGGAAAAAGTATGAAGCGAAGACCAAGTTGCAGCCTTGCAAATCTGTTCAACAGAGGCCTCATTCTTAAAGGCCCAAGTGGAAGCCACAGCTCTAGTGGAGTGAGCTGTAATTCTTTCAGGAGGCTGCTGACCAGCAGTCTCATAGGCTAAACGTATTATGCTACGAAGCCAAAAAGAGAGAGAGGTAGCAGAAGCTTTTTGACCTCTCCTCTGTCCAGAATAAACGACAAACAGGGAAGAAGTTTGGCGAAAATCTTTAGTTGCCTGCAAGTAGAACTTGAGGGCACGAACTACATCCAGATTGTGTAGAAGACGTTCCTTCTTTGAAGAAGGATTTGGACACAAGGATGGAACAACAATCTCTTGATTGATATTCCTGTTAGTGACCACCTTAGGTAAGAACCCAGGTTTAGTACGCAGAACTACCTTGTCTGAGTGAAAAATCAGATAAGGAGAATCACAATGTAAGGCTGATAACTCAGAGACTCTTCGAGCCGAGGAAATAGCCATTAAAAACAGAACTTTCCAAGATAACAATTTTATATCAATGGAATGAAGGGGTTCAAATGGAACACCCTGTAAAACGTTAAGAACTAAGTTTAAACTCCATGGCGGAGCAACAGCTTTAAACACAGGCTTGATCCTAGCTAAAGCCTGACAAAAAGCCTGGACGTCTGGATTTTCTGACAGACGCCTGTGTAACAAGATGGACAGAGCTGAAATCTGTCCCTTTAATGAACTAGCTGATAAACCCTTTTCTAATCCTTCTTGTAGAAAAGACAATATCCTAGAGATCCTAACCTTACTCCAGGAGTAATGTTTGGATTCGCACCAGTATAGGTATTTACGCCATATTTTATGGTAAATCTTTCTGGTAACAGGCTTCCTAGCCTGTATCAGGGTATCAATAACCGACTCAGAAAAACCACGTTTTGATAAAATCAAACGTTCAATTTCCAAGCAGTCAGCTTCAGAGAAGTTAGATTTTGATGTTTGAATGGACCCTGTATCAGAAGGTCCTGTCTTAGAGGTAGAGACCAAGGCGGACAGGATGACATGTCCACTAGATCTGCATACCAAGTCCTGCGTGGCCATGCAGGCGCTATTAGAATCACTGATGCTCTCTCCTGCTTGATTTTGGCAATCAATCGAGGAAGCAGCGGAAAGGGTGGAAACACATAAGCCATCCCGAAGTTCCAAGGTGCTGTCAAAGCATCTATCAGAACCGCTCCCGGATCCCTGGATCTGGACCCGTAGCGAGGAAGTTTGGCGTTCTGGCGAGACGCCATGAGATCTATCTCTGGTTTGCCCCAACGTCGAAGTATTTGGGCAAAGACCTCCGGATGAAGTTCCCACTCCCCCGGATGAAAAGTCTGGCGACTCAAGAAATCCGCCTCCCAGTTCTCCACTCCCGGGATGTGGATTGCTGACAGGTGGCAAGAGTGAGACTCTGCCCAGCGAATTATCTTTGATACTTCCACCATTGCTAGGGAGCTTCTTGTCCCTCCCTGATGGTTGATGTAAGCTACAGTCGTGATGTTGTCCGACTGAAACCTGATGAACCCCCGAGTTGTTAATTGGGGCCAAGCTAGAAGGGCATTGAGAACTGCCCTCAATTCCAGAATGTTTATTGGAAGGAGACTCTCCTCCTGATTCCATAGTCCCTGAGCCTTCAGAGAATTCCAGACAGCGCCCCAACCTAGTAGGCTGGCGTCTGTTGTTACAATTGTCCAGTCTGGCCTGCTGAATGGCATCCCCCTGGACAGGTGTGGCCGATGAAGCCACCATAGAAGAGAATTTCTGGTCTCTTGATTCAGATTCAGAGTAGGGGACAAATCTGAGTAATCCCCATTCCACTGACTTAGCATGCATAATTGCAGAGGTCTGAGGTGTAGGCGTGCAAAAGGTACTATGTCCATTGCCGCTACCATTAAGCCGATCACCTCCATGCATTGAGCTACTGACGGGTGTTGAATGGAATGAAGGATACGGCATGCATTTTGAAGCTTTGTTAACCTGTCCTCTGTCAGGTAAATCTTCATTTCTACAGAATCTATAAGAGTCCCCAAGAATGGAACTCTTGTGAGAGGAAAAAGAGAACTCTTCTTTTCGTTCACTTTCCATCCATGCGACCTTAGAAATGCCAGAACTAACTCTGTATGAGACTTGGCAGTTTGAAAGCTTGAAGCTTGTATTAGAATGTCGTCTAGGTATGGAGCTACCGAAATCCCTCGCGGTCTTAGTACCGCCAGAAGGGCACCCAGAACCTTTGTGAAGATTCTTGGAGCCGTAGCCAATCCGAATGGAAGAGCTACAAACTGGTAGTGCCTGTCTAAGAAGGCAAACCTTAGATACCGGTGATGATCTTTGTGGATCGGTATATGAAGGTAAGCATCCTTTAAATCCACTGTGGTCATGTACTGACCCTCTTGGATCATGGGTAAGATTGTCCGAATAGTTTCCATTTTGAACGATGGAACTCTTAGGAATTTGTTTAGAATCTTTAAATCTAAGATTGGCCTGAAAGTTCCCTCTTTTTTGGGAACCACAAACAGGTTTGAGTAGAACCCTTGTCCTTGTTCCGACCGCGGAACCGGATGGATCACTCCCATTATTAACAGATCCTGTACGCAGCGTAGAAACGCTTCTTTCTTTATCTGGTTTGTTGACAACCTTGACAGATGAAATCTCCCTCTTGGGGGAGATAATTTGAAGTCTAGAAGGTATCCCTGAGATATGATCTCTAGTGCCCAGGGATCCTGAACATCTCTTGCCCAGGCCTGGGCGAAGAGAGAGAGTCTGCCCCCCACTAGATCCGGTCCCGGATCGGGGGCTCTCGGTTCATGCTGTCTTTGGGGCAGCAGCAGGTTTCCTGGCCTGCTTGCTCTTGTTCCAGGACTGGTTAGGCTTCCAGCCTTGCCTGTAACGAGCAACAGCTCCTTCCTGTTTTGGTGCAGTGGAGGTTGATGCTGCTCCTGTTTTAAAGTTCCGAAAGGGACGAAAATTAGACTGTCTAGCCTTAGCTTTGGCTTTGTCTTGAGGTAGGGCGTGGCCCTTACCTCCTGTAATGTCAGCGATAATCTCTTTCAAACCGGGCCCAAATAAAGACTGCCCCTTGAAAGGTATATTAAGTAATTTGGACTTAGAAGTAACATCAGCTGACCAGGATTTTAGCCACAGCGCCCTACGTGCCTGTATGGCGAATCCTGAGTTTTTAGCCGTAAGTTTGGTTAAATGTACTACGGCCTCCGAAATGAAGGAATTAGCTAGTTTAAGGACTCTAAGCCTGTCCGTAATGTCGTCTAGCGTAGATGAACTAAGGTTCTCTTCAAGCGACTCAATCCAAAATGCTGCCGCAGCCGTAATCGGCGCGATACATGCAAGGGGTTGTAATATAAAACCTTGTTGAACAAACATTTTCTTAAGGTAACCCTCTAATTTTTTATCCATTGGATCTGAGAAAGCACAGCTATCCTCCACCGGGATAGTGGTACGCTTAGCTAAAGTAGAAACTGCTCCCTCCACCTTGGGGACCGTTTGCCATAAGTCCCGAGTGGTGGCGTCTATTGGAAACATCTTTCTAAATATTGGAGGGGGTGAGAACGGCACACCGGGTCTATCCCACTCCTTAGTAACAATTTCAGTTAGTCTCTTAGGTATAGGAAAAACGTCAGTACTCGCCGGTACCGCAAAGTATTTATCCAACCTACACAGTTTCTCTGGTATTGCAACGGTGTTACAATCGTTGAGAGCTGCTAAGACCTCCCCTAGTAATACACGGAGGTTCTCCAATTTAAATTTAAAATTTGAAATATCTGAGTCCAATCTGTTTGGATCAGAACCGTCACCCACAGAATGAAGCTCTCCGTCCTCATGCTCTGCGAGCTGTGACGCAGTATCAGACATGGCCCTAGCATTGTCAGCGCACTCTGTTCTCACCCCAGAGTGATCACGCTTGCCTCTTAGTTCTGGTAATTTAGACAAAACTTCAGTCATAACAGTAGCCATATCTTGTAATGTTATCTGTAATGGCCGCCCAGATGTACTAGGCGCCAAAATATCACGCACCTCCCGGGCGGGAGATGCAGGTACTGCCGCGTGAGGCGAGTTAGTCGGCATAACTCTCCCCTCGCTGTTTGGTGAAATTTGTTCACATTGTACAGATTGACTTTTATTTAAAGTAGCATCAATACAGTTAGTACATAAATTTCTATTGGGCTCCACCTTGGCATTGGAACAAATGACACAGATATCTTCCTCTGAGTCAGACATGTTTAACACACTAGCAAAAAACTTACAACTTGGTTATAATCTTTTTTAGCAAAAAACGTACTGTGCCTCAAAGAGGTACTAACGATTAAATGACAGTTGAAATAGTGAACTGAAAAACAGTTATCGCATCAAACTTTAAAACAACAAAACTTTTAGCAAAGGTTTGTTCCCATTAGTAAAATAACAATAATTAAATTTGACATAAAAAATACAAAGCAACGTTTTTATTCACAGTCACTATAAGAATTCTCACAGCTCTGCTGAGAGAATTTACCTCCCTTCAAAGAAGTTTGAAGACCCCTGAGATCTATCAGAGATGAACCGGATCATGCAGGAAATATAAAAGTAACTGACTGGTATTTTTTGATGCGTAGCAAAGAGCGCCAAAAACGGCCCCTCCCTCTCCCACACAGCAGTGAAGAGAAACGAAACTGTCACAATTAAAGCAAAAAAAACTGCCAAGTGGAAAATAATGCCCAAATATTTATTCACACAGTACCTCAGCAATGTAAACGATTCTACATTCCAGCAAAAACGTTTAACATGATAAATAGTTATTAAAAAGGATTAGTGACCTTTAACAGAGTAGTTCCGGTGAAATACCATCCCCAGAATACTGAAGTGTATACATACATGTCATTTTAACGGTATGGCAGGATTTTCTCATCAATTCCATTCAGAAAATAAAAACTGCTACATACCTCAATGCAGATTCATCTGCCCGCTGTCCCCTGATCTGAAGCCTTTACCTCCCTCAGATGGCCGAGAACAGCAATATGATCTTAACTACTCCGGTTAAAATCATAGTAAAAAACTCTGACAGATTCTTCCTCAAACTCTGCCAGAGAAGTAATAACACGCTCCGGTGCTATTTTAAAATAACAAACTTTTGATTGAAGTCATAAAAACTAAGTATAATCACCATAGTCCTCTCACACATCCTATCTAGTCGTTGGGTGCAAGAGAATGACTGGGACTGACGTAGAGGGGAGGAGCTATATGCAGCTCTGCTGGGTGAATCCTCTTGCATTTCCTGTTGGGGAGGAGTTATATCCCAGAAGTAATGATGACCCGTGGACTGATCACACATAACAGAAGAAAAGTTTGTCTATAAAGCAAACCCAAGGAACTTGCGATGATCCCTGTGAATGAGTACATGCAGGTACGTGTCCTATAAATTCACTGTTCTCAACAATCGACCCACTAGGATCAAAGGGAGAATGGAGCGAATAGTTTCCATCTTGAAGGAGGGTATCTGAAAAAACACAATTTATGCTTACCTGATAAATGTATTTCTCTTGTGATGTATCCAGTCCACGGATCATCCATTATTTGTGGGATATTCTCCTTCCCAACAGGAAGTTGCAAGAGGACACCCACAGCAGAGCTGCTATATAGCTCCTCCCCTAACTGCCATATCCAGTCATTTGACCGAAACAAGCCGAAAAAGGAGAAACCATAGGCTGCAGTGGTGACTGTAGTTTAATATAAAATTTTGACCTGCCAGGGCGGGCCGTGGACTGGATACACCACAAGAGAAATAAATTTATCAGGTAAGCATAAATTGTGTTTTCTCTTGTAAGGTGTATCCAGTCCACGGATCATCCATTACTTGTGGGATACCAATACCAAAGCTAAAGTACACGGATGAAGGGAGGGACAAGGCAGGTACTTAAACGGAAGGTACCACTGCCTGTAAAACCTTTCTCCCAAAAATAGCCTCCGAAGAAGCACAAGTATCAAATTCGTAGAATTTGGAAAAAATATGAAGCGAAGACCAAGTCGCCGCCTTGCAAATCTGTTCAACAGAAGCCTCATTTTTAAAGGCCCAAGTGGAAGCCACAGCTCTAGTAGAATGAGCTGTAATCCTTTCAGGAGGCTGCTGTCCAGCAGTCTCATAGGCTAAGCGGATTATGCTTCTTAGCCAAAAGGAAAGAGAGGTTGCCGAAGCCTTTTGACCTCTCATCTGTCCAGAGTAAACCACAAACAAAGCAGATGTTTGACGAAAATCTTTAGTAGCTTGTAAGTAAAACTTTAAAGCACGAACCACGTCCAGATTATGTAAAAGACGTTCCTTCTTTGAAGAAGGATTAGGACACAATGATGGAACAACAATCTCTTGATAGATATTTGTAAAAATTCTTGGGGCTGTAGCTAACCCGAAGGGAAGAGCCACAAACTGGTAATGCCTGTCCAGAAAAGAAAACCTTAGGAACCGATGATGATCTTTGTGTATCGGAATGTGAAGGTAAGCATCATTTAAATCCACAGTAGTCATATATTGACCCTCCTGGATCATAGGTAGGATGGACCGAATAGTTTCCATTTTGAATGATGGAACTCTGTGATTCCCAAAAAAGAGGGAACCTTCAGACCAATCTTGGATCTAAAGATCTTAAACAAATTCCTCAAACAGATTTGAGTAAAATCCCTGTCCCTGTTCCTCCTTTGGAACTGGATGGATTACTCCCATAACTAGAAGGTCTTGCACACAGTGTAAGAATGCCTCTTTCTTTATCTGGTTCACAGATAATCATGAAAGGGGAAATCTCCCTTGTGGAGGGGAAGCCTTGAAGTCCAGAAGATACCCCTGAGATATAATCTCCAATGCCTAGGGATCCTGAACATCTCTTGCCCATGCCTGGGCGAAGAGAGAAAGTCTGCCCCCTACTAGATCCGTTACCGGATAGGGGGCCGTTCCTTCATGCTGTCTTAGAGGCACAGCAGGCTTTTTGGCTTAAGTGCTCTAAGCTTGTTAAGTATGTCATCCAATGGAGTCGTTGCCTGTAAAGCCTCTTCCAGAGACTCAAACCAGAGCGCCGCAGCAGCAGTGATAGGAGCAATGCATGCAAGGGGCTGCAGGATAAAACCTTGTTGAATAAACATTTTCTTAAGGTAACACTCTAATTTTTTAGCCATAAGATCTGAAAAAGCACAACTGTCCTCGACAGGGATAGTAGTACGCTTTGCTAAAGTAGAAACTGCTCCCTCCACCTTAGGGACCGTCTGCCATAAGTCCCGTGTGGTGGCGTCTATGGGAAACATTTTTCTAAAAATAGGAGGGGGGGGGGGGGGGGAAACGGCAGACCGGGTCTATCCCACTCTTTATTAATAATTTCTGTAAACCTTTTAGGTATTGGAAAAACCTCAGTACACCCCGGCACTGCAAAGTATTTATCCAGTCTACACAATTTCTCTGGCACTGCAATTGTGTCACAGTCATTCAGAGCAGCTAAAACCTCCCTAAGCAGTACACGGAGGTTCTCAAGCTTAAATTTAAAAGTAGAAATATCAGAATCAGGTTTCCCTGAGTCAGAGATATCACCCACAGACTGAAGCTCTCCTTCCTCAGCTTCTGCATATTGTGAGGCAGTATCAGACATGGACCTTAAAGCGTCTGTATGCTCTGTATTACGCCTAACACCAGAGCTATCTCGCTTTCCTCTAAATTCAGGCAGCCTGGCTAATACCGCTGACAGTGTATTATCCATGACTGCCGCCATGTCTTGTAAAGTAATCGCTATGGGCGTCCTTGATGTACTTGGCGCCATTTGAGCGTGAGTCCCTTGAGCGGGAGTCAAAGGTTCTGACACGTGGGGAGTGTTAGTCGGCATAACTTCCCCCTCGTCAGAATCCTCTGGTGATAAATTTTTTAAAGACAAAAGCTGATCTTTATTGTTTAAAGTGAAATCAATACATTTAGTACACATTCTCATATGGGGTTCCACCATGGCTTTTAAACATAATGAACAAGGAGTTTGTATAAACATGTCTGACATAGAGGAGACTAGCAATGAGACTAGCAAGCTTGGAAAACACTTTAAATCAAGTTAACAAGCATATATAAAAAACGGTACTGTGCCTTTAAGAGAAACAAATTTTGTCAAAATTTGAAAAACAGTGAAAAAAGGCAGTAAATCAAACGAAATTTTTACAGTGTATGTAATAGGTTAGCAGAGCATTGCACCCACTTGCAAATGGATGATTAACCCCTTAATGCAAAAAACGGATCAAAAAAACAAAAACAGAATTAATGCTTACCTGATAAATTACTTTCTCCAACGGTGTGTCCGGTCCACGGCGTCATCCTTACTTGTGGGAATATCTCTTCCCCAACAGGAAATGGCAAAGAGTCCCAGCAAAGCTGGCCATATAGTCCCTCCTAGGCTCCGCCCACCCCAGTCATTCGACCGACGGACAGGAGGAAAAATATAGGAGAAACCATATGGTACCGTGGTGACTGTAGTTAGAGAAAATAATTCATCAGACCTGATTAAAAAACCAGGGCGGGCCGTGGACCGGACACACCGTTGGAGAAAGTAATTTATCAGGTAAGCATAAATTCTGTTTTCTCCAACATTGGTGTGTCCGGTCCACGGCGTCATCCTTACTTGTGGGAACCAATACCAAAGCTTTAGGACACGGATGAAGGGAGGGAAGCAAATCAGGTTACCTAAACGGAAGGCACCACGGCTTGCAAAACCTCTCTCCCAAAAATAGCCTCCGAAGAAGCAAAAAGTATCAAATTTGTAAAATTTGGCAAAAGTGTGCAGTGAAGACCAAGTCGCTGCCTTACATATCTGATCAACAGAAGCCTCGTTCTTGAAGGCCCATGTGGAAGCCACAGCCCTAGTGGAGTGAGCTGTGATTCTTTCAGGAGGCTGCCGTCCGGCAGTCTCGTAAGCAATCAGATGATGCTTTTAAGCCAAAAGGAAAGAGAGGTAGAAGTCGCTTTTTGACCTCTCCTTTTACCAGAATAGACGACAAACAGAGAAGATGTTTGTCTGAAATCTTTTGTAGCTTCTAAATAGAATTTTAGAGCACGGACTACGTCCAAATTGTGTAACAAACGTTCCTTCTTTGAAACGGGATTCGGACACAAAGAAGGTACAACTATCTCCTGGTTAATATTTTTGTTAGAAACAACCTTTGGAAGGAAACCAGGCTTAGTACGCAAAACCACCTTATCTGCATGGAACACCAGATAGGGCGGAGAACACTGCAGAGCAGATAACTCTGAAACTCTTCTAGCAGAAGAAATAGCAACCAAAAACAAAACTTTCCAAGATAACAACTTAATATCTATGGAATGTAAAGGTTCAAACGGAACCCCTTGAAGAACTGAAAGAACTAAATTTAAACTCCAGGGAGGAGTCAAAGGTCTGTAAACAGGCTTGATCCTAACCAGAGCCTGAACAAATGCTTGAACATCTGGCATAGCTGCCAGTCGTTTGTGTAGTAAGACAGATAAAGCAGAAATCTGTCCCTTTAGAGAACTCGCAGATAATCCTTTATCCAAACCTTCTTGCAGAAAGGAAAGAATCTTAGGAATTTTTACCTTGTTCCAAGGGAATCCCTTGGATTCACACCAGCAGATATATCTTTTCCATATCTTATGGTAAATCTTTCTAGTTACCGGTTTTCTGGCCTGAACCAGAGTATCAATCACCGAATCTGAAAACCCACGCTTTGATAGAATCAAGCGTTCAATTTCCAAGCCGTCAGCTGGAGGGAGACCAGATTTGGATTTTCAAATGGACCCTGAACAAGAAGGTCCTGTCTCAAAGGTAGCTTCCATGGTGGAACCGATGACATATTCACCAGGTCTGCATACCAAGTCCTGCGTGGCCACGCAGGAGCTATCAAGATCACCAAGACCCTCTCCTGTTTGATCCTGGCTACCAGCCTGGGAATGAGAGGAAACGGTGGGAACACATAAGCTAGGTTGAAGGTCCAAGGCGCTACTAGTGCATCCACTAGAGTCGCCTTGGGATCCCTGGATCTGGACCCGTAGCAAGTAACCTTGAAGTTCTGACGAGATGCCATCAGATCCATGTCTGGAATGCCCCATAATTGAGTCAACTGGGCAAAAATCTCTGGGTGGAGTTCCCACTCCCCCGGATGGAATGTCTGACGACTCAGATAATCCACTTCCCAGTTTTCCACACCTGGGATGTGGATCGCAGATAGATGGCAGGAGTGATTCTCCGCCCATTGTATTATTTTGGTTACTTCTTTCATCGCCAGGGAACTCCTTGTTCCCCCCTGATGATTGATATACGCAACAGTCGTCATGTTGTCTGATTGGAATCTTATGAATCTGGCCTTTGCAAGCCGAGGCCAAGCCCTGAGAGCATTGAATATCGCTCTTAGTTCCAGAATGTTTATCGGGAGAAGAGACTCTTCCCGAGACCACAGTCCCTGAGCTTTCAGGGATTCCCAGACCGCACCCCAGCCCACTAGACTGGCGTCTGTTGTGACAATGACCCACTCTGGTCTGCGGAAGCTCATACCCTGGGATAGGTGGTCCAGGGATATCCACCAACGGAGTGAATCTCTGGTCTTCTGATCTACTTGAATCACTGGAGACAAATCTGTATAGTCCCCATGCCACTGTTTCAGCATGCACAGTTGTAATGGTCTTAGATGAATTCGCGCAAAAGGAACTATGTCCATTGCTGCAACCATCAACCCTACTACTTCCATGCACTGAGCTATGGAAGGACGTGGAACAGAATGAAGAACTTGACAAGCGCTTAGAAGTTTTGACTTTCTGACATCTGTCAGAAAGATCCTCATTTCCAAGGAATCTATTGTTCCCAGGAAGGGAACTCTTGTTGACGGAGACAGAGAACTTTTTTCTATGTTCACCTTCCATCCGTGAGATCTGAGAAAGGCCAGAACGATGTCTGTATGAGCCTTTGCTTTTGAAAGGGACGACGCTTGTATTAGAATGTCGTCCAAGTATGGTACTACTGCAATGCCCCTTGGTCTTAGAACCGCTAGAAGGGACCCGAGTACCTTTGTGAAAATCCTTGGAGCAGTGGCTAATCCGAATGGGAGGGCCACAAACTGGTAATGTTTGTCCAGAAAGGCGAACCTTAGGAACTGATTATGTTCTTTGTGGATAGGAATATGTAGGTACGCATCCTTTAGATCCACGGTAGTCATAAATTGACCTTCCTGGATAGTGGGTAGAATCGTTCGAATGGTTTCCATTTTGAACGATGGTACCCTGAGAAATTTGTTTAGGATCTTTAAATACAGAATTGGTCTGAAGGTTCCCTCTTTTTTGGGAACTACGAACAGATTTGAGTAAAATCCCATTCCTTGTTCCTTCATTGGAACTGGGTGTATCACTCCCATCTTTAGCAGGTCTTCTACACAATGTAAGAACGCCTGTCTCTTTATTTGGTTTGAGGATAAGTGAGACATGTGGAACCTTCTCCTTGGGGGTAGTTCCTTGAATTCCAGAAGATAACCCTGAGAAACTATTTCTAGCGTCCAGGGATCCTGAACATCTCTTGCCCAAGCCTGAGCAAAGAGAGAGAGTCTGCCCCCCACTAGATCCGGTCCCGGATCGGGGGCTACTCCTTCATGCTGTTTTGTTAGCGGTAGCAGGCTTCTTGGTCTGCTTACCCTTGTTCCAGCCTTGCATCGGTTTCCAGGCTGGTTTGGACTGTGAGGCATTACCCTCTTGCTTAGAGGATGCAGAATTAGAGGCCGGTCCGTTCCTGAAATTACGAAAGGAATGAAAATTAGACTTATTCTTGGCCTTGAAAGGCCTATCTTGTGGGAGGGCGTGGCCCTTTCCCCCAGTGATGTCTGAGATAATCTCTTTTAATTCTGGGCCAAAGAGAGTTTTAATAACTGGAGGTATAAGGCAAGCGGCCGCTCCAAACTCCCATGCCGGTCCGAACTGTGGCTCAGGGTGATGACGTCACAGACGCCGCCGTGATAATGGCAAAGTTAAACACGAAGGTCATGTGGTGACTGGGTGCAATGCCTAGGATTGGCAATGAATCAATTGCCACAATGCAGCATAAAAAATAGAGAAAAGGCAGCACCAGCATTAAATTAAAAAAAACTCACTTTATTCTCTTACAGGCAAAACAAGTGCCCCCTAGTGGCGTTTCATCAGAGACTTGTTTTGCCTGTAAGAGAATAAAGTGAGTTTTTTTTTATTTACTGCTGGTGCTGCCTTTTCTCTATTTTTTATGCTGCAAAGAGAGTTTTACCCTTGAAGGGGATGTTAAGCAATTTTGTCTTGGATGATACATCCGCTGACCAAGACTTTAGCCAAAGCACTCTGCGCGCCACAATTGCAAACCCTGAATTTTTCGCCGCTAATCTAGCTAATTGCAAAGCGGCATCTAAAATAAAAGAGTTAGCCAACTTAAGTGCGTGAACTCTGTCCATAACCTCCTCATATGGAGTCTCTCTACTGAGCGACTTTTCTAGTTCCTCAAACCAGAACCACGCTGCTGTAGTGACAGGAACAATGCACGAAATGGGTTGTAGAAGGTAACCTTGCTGTACAAAAATCTTTTTAAGCAAACCTTCCAATTTTTTATCCATAGGATCTTTGAAAGCACAACTATCTTCGAAAAGGAATAGTAGTGCGCTTGTTTAGAGTAGAGACTGCCCCCTCGACCTTAGGGACTGTCTGCCATAAGTCCTTTCTGGGGTCGACCATAGGAAATAATTTCATAAATATAGGAGGGGGAACAAAAAGGTATGCCGGGCTTCTCCCACTCCTTATTCACTATGTCCGCCACCCGCTTGGGTATAGGAAAAGCGTCGGGGTGCACCGGAACCTCTAGGAACTTGTCCATCTTGCATAATTTTTCTGGAATGACCAAGTTGTCACAATCATCCAGAGTAGATAACACTTCCTTAAGCAGTGCGCGGAGATGTTCTAATTTAAATTTAAATGTCACAACATCAGGTTCAGCCTGTTGAGAAATTTTTCCTGAATCTGAAATTTCCCCATCTGACAAAACCTCCCTCATGGCCCCTTCAGATTGGTGTGAGGGTATGACAGAACAATTATCATCAGCGCCCTCCTGCTCTTCAGTGTTTAAAACAGAGCAATCGCGCTTTCTCTGATATGCAGGCATTTTGGATAAAATATTTGCTATGGAGTTATCCATTACAGCCGTCAATTGTTGCATGGTAATAAGCATTGGCGCGCTAGAAGTACTAGGGGCCTCCTGCGTGGGAAAAACTGGCGTAGACACAGAAGGAGATGATGTAGAACCATGTCTACTCCCTTCATCTGAGGAATCATTTTGGGCAATTTAATTATTTGTGGCAGTACTGTCCTTACTTTGTTTGGACGCTATGGCACAATTATCACACAATTTTGAAGGGGGAGACACATTGGCTTTCATACATATAGAACATAGCTTATCTGAAGGCACAGACATGTTAAACAGGCTTAAACTTGTCAATAAAGCACAAAAACCGTTTTAAAACAAAACCGTTACTGTCTCTTTAAATTTTAAACAGAGCACACTTTATTACTGAATATGTGAAAATATATGAAGGAATTGTTCAAAATTTACCAAATTTACCACAGTGTCTTAAAGCATTAAAAGTATTGCACACCAATTTTCAGAGCTTTAACCCTTAAAATAACGAAACCGGAGCCGGTTACAGATTTAACCCCTATACAGTCCCAGCTACAGCCTTTGCTGTGACTTTACCAAGCCCAGAGGGGAATACGATACCAAATGACGCCTTCTAGGAACTTTTCCAACTACTCTCAGGTCCTCACACATGCATCTGCATGTCTTGTACTCAAAAACAACTGCGCAGTAAAGGCGCGAAAATGAGACTCAGCCTACAACTGGGAAGGCCCTTCCTGACTGGTAAAAATGATAAAATATGAGGAAAAATGGAAAAAAACACACTTTTTCTAACTTTGACCCCCAAAATCTGTTACATATCTAAAACCACCAAAAAACACCCATGCTAAATAGTTTCTAAATTTTGTCCTGAGTTTAGAAATACCCAATGTTTACATGTTCTTTGCAAGTTATAGGGCCATAAATACAAGTAGCACTTTGCTATTTCCAAACCATTTTTTTTCCAAAATTAGTGCTAGTTACATTAGAACACTAATATCTTTCAGGAATCCCTGAATATCCCTTGACATGTATATATTTTTTTTTAGTAGACATCCCAAAGTATTGATCTAGGCCAATTTTGGAATATTTCATACCACCATTTCACCGCCAAATGCGATCAAATACAAAAAATTGTTCACTTTTTCACACATTTTTTCACAAACTTTCGATTTCTCACTGAAATTATTTACAAACAACTTGTGCAATTATGGCATAAATGGTTGTAAATTCTTCTCTGGGATCCCCTTTGTTCAGAAATAGCAAACATATATGGCTTTGGCGTTGCTTTTTGATAATTAGAAGGCCGCTAAATGCCACTGCGCACCACAAGTGTATTATGCCCAGCAGTTAAGGGGTTAATTAGGGAGCTTTTCGGGAGCTTGTAGGGTTAATTTTAGCTTTAGTGTAGTGTAGTAGACAACCCCAAGTATTGATCTAGGCACATTTTGGTTTATTTCATGCCACCATTTCACCGCCAAATGCGATCAAATTAAAAAAAACATAACATATTTCACAATTTTAGGTTTCTTACTGAAATCATTTACAAACAGCTTGTGCAATTATGGCACAAATCGTTGTAAATGCTTGTCTGGGATCCCCTTTGTTCAGAAATAGCAGACATATATGACTTTGGAGTTGCTTTCTGGTAATTAGAAGGCCGCTAAATCCTGCTGCGCCTCACACGTGTATTATGGCTAGCAGTGAAGGGGTTAATTAGGGAGTTTGTAGGGAGCTTGCAGGGTTAATTTTAGCTTTAGTGTAGAGATCAGCCTCCCATCTGACACATCCCACCCCCTGATCCCTCCCAAACAGCTCCCTTCCCTCCCCCACCCCACAATTGTCCCCGCCATCTTAAGTACTGGCAGAAAGTCTGCCAGTACTAAAATAAAAGGGTTTTAAAAAAAATTAAAAAAAAATGTTAGCATATTTACATATGCTACTGTGTAGGATCCCCCCCTTAGCCCCCAACCTCCCTGATCCCCCCCCCAAAACCGCTCTCTAACCCTCCCCTCTGCCTTATTGGGGGCCATCTTGGGTACTGGCAGCTGTCTGCCAGTACCCAGTTTGCAATAAAAAGTGCTTTTTTTTTATTTTTATTTTTCTGTAGTGTAGCTTCCCCCCCCCACACAGACAAACCCCCACCACTTTGCTGATCATTTTTTTTGTGACTTTTTTTTTAACATTTTTTATTTTAACATTTTCTGTAGTGTAGCGGTTCCCACCCGCTCCCTCCCCGTGCACGCGCCCGCCCCCACCCTCCCGTGCACGCGCGTGCGCGCCCATGCGCGCCCCCAGCCACCCCCGCCCATGATCCCGCCCCCCTTCACATAGTCAGGGCCATCGATGGCCGCCACCCGCCTCCCGGTCCGGCTCCCACCCACCAACGCAGTAAGCCACCGATCTCCGGTGCAGAGAGGGTCACCGAGTGGCTCACAAAGGTTATTGCAGGATGCCTCCATATCGAGGCATCACTGCAATAACCGGAAAGCATCTGGAAGCGAGCAGGATCGCTTCCAGCTGCTTTCCACACTGAGGACGTGCAGGGTACGTTCTCAGGCGTTAACTGCCTTTTTTCTGAGGCCGTACCCTGCACGTCCTCAGTCGTTAAGGGGTTAAAGGAAGTACCATCTACCGTAGGAATAGTAGTACGCTTAACAAGAGTAGAGACAGCCCCATCAACCTTAGGGATTTTGTCCCAAAACTCTAATCTGTCAGATGGCACAGGATATAATTGCTTAAAACGTTTAGAAGGAGTAAATGAATTACCCAAATTATTCCATTCCCTGGAAATTACTTCAGAAATAGCACTAGGGACAGGAAAAACTTCTGGAATAACTACAGGAGATTTAAAAACCTTATCTAAACGTTTAGATTTAGTATCAAGAGGACCAGAATCCTCAATTTCTAATGCAATTAGGACTTCTTTAAGTAAAGAACGAATAAATTCCATTTTAAATAAATATGAAGATTTATCAGCATCAACCTCTGAGACAGAATCCTCTGAACCAGAAGAACCATTATCAGAACGATGATGTTCATTTAAAAATTCAACTGAAAAATGAGAAGTTTTAAAAGACTTTTTACGTTTACTAGAAGGAGGAATAACAGACAGCCTTCTTAATGGATTTAGAAACAAAATCTCTTATGTTATCAGGAACACTCTGAGTATTAGATGTTGATGGAACAGCAACAGGTAATGTAACTTTACTAAAGGAAATATTATCTGCATTAACAAGTTTGTCATGACATTCAATACAAACAACAGCTGGAGGAACAGCTACCAAAAGTTTACAGCAGATACACTTAGCTTTGGTAGTTCCAGCCCCAGGCAGCGATTTTCCAGAAGTATCTTCTGACTCAGTTTCAACGTGGGACATCTTGCAATATGTAATAGAAAAAACATATAAAGCAAAATTGATCAAATTCCTTAAATGACAGTTTCAGGAATGGGAAAAAAAATGCCAGTGAACAAGCTTCTAGCAACCAGAAGCAATAAACAATGAGACTTAAATAATGTGGAGACAATAGTGACGCCCATATTTTTTTAGCGCCAAAAATGACGCCCACATTATTTGGCGCCTAAATGCTTTTGGCGCCAAAAATGACGCCACATCCGGAACGCCGACACTTGGCGCAAAAGAACGTCAAAAATGACGCAACTTCCGGCTACACGTATGACGCCGGAAACAGAAAAAAAAAATTTGCGCCAAAAAAGTCTGCGCCAAGAATGACGCAATAAAATGAAGCATTTTCAGCCCCCGCGAGCCTAACAGCCCACAGGGAAAAAGTCAAATTTTAAGGTAAGAAAAAAATGATTTATTCATATGCATTATCCCAAATATGAAACTGACTGTCTGAAATAAGGAATGTTGAACATCCTGAGTCAAGGAAAATAAATGTTTGAATACATATATTTAGAACTTTATAAAAAAGTGCCCAACCATAGCTTAGAGTGTCACAGAAAATAAGACTTACTTACCCCAGGACACTCATCTACATGTAGTAGAAAGCCAAACCAGTACTGAAACGAGAATCAGTAGAAGTAATGGTATATATAAGAGTATATCGTCGATCTGAAAAGGGAGGTAAGAGATGAATCTCTACGACCGATAACAGAGAACCTATGAATTAGACCCCGTAGAAGGAGATCATTGAATTCAAATAGGCAATACTCTCCTCACATCCCTCTGACATTCACTGCACGCTGAGAGGAAAACCGGGTTCCAACCTGCTGCGGAGCGCATATCAACGTAGAATCTAGCACAAACTTACTTCACCACCTCCATAGGAGGCAAAGTTTGTAAAACTGATTTGTGGGTGTGGTGAGGGGTGTATTTATAGGCATTTTGAGGTTTGGGAAACTTTGCCCCTCCTTGTAGGAATATATATCCCATACGTCACTAGCTCATTGACTCTTGCTAATTACATGAAAGAAAGACAAGATCTCTTGAAAGAGAGTTTGTTCGAATGAGGGATGACACCTGAACCATATATTGTCCAGTAGGGTACTCCTGCAATCCCCAAGAACTAAAAGAGAGTCTTTCTAGGATGGCGAATCACAGAAAAACTAAAAAGATCCCGGATAATGGGAACAAGAGCATACACATCCTTCAGGTCTTTGTTTGTCATGAACAACCCTCTTAAATCAAAGGAGAAAAATACTACTTTGAAGGACTGTACTCTGAGAACTTGAGATAAATACCTAGACCCCGTTCCCTTACTGAAACGGTCATTCCCAGACAGGAGGGTCCTGAACCCAGTTCAAGAATGCCTCATCATACCTGGAATGCAGATACTCTAGAAAGGAGAAATTTGCCCCTGGAAAGGAAATCTTAGACAGGAAGACTTTCCTTTAGTCTATTCCTCTTGACATGTGGTAGAAAAAACATAATTTATGCTTACCTGATAAATTCCTTTCTTCTGTAGTGTGATCAGACCACGGGTCATCATTACTTCTGGGATATTACTCCTCCCCAACAGGAAGTGCAAGAGGATTCACCCAGCAGAGCTGCATATAGCTCCTCCCCTCTACGTCACTCCCAGTCATTCGACCAAGGACCAACGAGAAAGGAAAAGCCAAGGGTGAAGTGGTGACTGGAGTATAAATTAAAAAATATTTACCTGCCTTAAAAACAGGGCGGGCCGTGGACTGATCACACTACAGAAGAAAGGAATTTATCAGGTAAGCATAAATTATGTTTTCTTCTGTTAAGTGTGATCAGTCCACGGGTCATCATTACTTCTGGGATACCAATACCAAAGCAAAAGTACACGGATGACGGGAGGGATAGGCAGGCTCTTTATACAGAAGGAACCACTGCCTGAAGAACCTTTCTCCCTAAAATAGCCTCCGATGAAGCAAAAGTGTCAAATTTGTAAAATTTGGAAAAAGTATGAAGCGAAGACCAAGTTGCAGCCTTGCAAATCTGCTCAACAGAGGCCTCATTCTTGAAGGCCCAAGTGGAAGCCACAGCTCTAGTAGAATGAGCTGTAATTCTTTCAGGAGGCTGCTGTCCAGCAGTCTCATAAGCTAAACGAATTATGCTACGAAGCCAAAAAGAAAGAGAGGTAGCAGAAGCTTTTTGACCTCTCCTCTGCCCAGAGTAAACGACAAACAGAGAAGACGTTTGTCGAAATTCCTTAGTTGCCTGTAAGTAAAATTTTAGAGCACGGACTACATCCAGGTTGTGCAGTAGACGTTCCTTCTTCGAAGAAGGATTTGGGCACAAGGAAGGAACAACAATCTCTTGATTGATATTCCTGTTAGTAACTACCTTAGGTAAGAACCCAGGTTTAGTACGCAGAACTACCTTATCCGAATGAAAAATCAAATAAGGAGAATCACAATGTAAGGCTGATAATTCAGAGACTCTTCGAGCCGAGGAAATAGCCATTAAAAATAGAACTTTCCAAGATAACAACTTTATATCAATGGAATGAAGGGGTTCAAACGGAACGCCCTGTAAAACATTAAGAACAAGGTTTAAACTCCATGGTGGAGCAACAGTTTTAAACACAGGCTTAATCCTGGCCAAAGCCTGACAAAAAGCCTGGACGTCAGGAACTTCTGACAGACGTTTGTGTAACAGAATGGACAGAGCTGAGATCTGTCCCTTTAATGAACTAGCAGATAAACCCTTTTCTAAACCTTCTTGTAGAAAAGACAATATCCTAGGAATCCTAACCTTACTCCAAGAGTAACCTTTGGATTCACACCAATATAGGTATTTACGCCATATCTTATGGTAAATCTTTCTGGTAACAGGCTTCCTAGCCTGTATTAAGGTATCAATAACTGACTCGGAAAACCCACGTCTTGATAAAATCAAGCGTTCAATTTCCAAGCAGTCAGCTTCAGAGAAGTTAGATTTTGATGCTTGAAGGGACCCTGTTTCAGAAGGTCCTGTTTCAGAGGTAGAGACCAAGGTGGACAGGATGACATGTCCACCAGGTCTGCATACCAAGTCCTGCGTGGCCACGCAGGAGCTATTAGAATCACTGATGCTCTCTCTTGTTTGATTCTGGCAATCAATCGAGGAAGCATCGGGAAGGGTGGAAACACGTAAGCCATCCTGAAGTCCCAAGGTGCTGTCAGGGCATCTATCAGGACTGCTCCTGGATACCTGGATCTGGACCCGTAACGAGGAAGCTTGGCGTTCTGTCGAGACGCCATGAGATCTCTCTCTGGTTTGCCCCAATGTCGAAGTATTTGGGCAAAGACCTCCGGATGGAGTTCCCACTCCCCCGGATGAAAAGTCTGACGACTTAAGAAATCCGCCTCCCAGTTCTCCACTCCCGGGATGTGGATTGCTGACAGGTGGCAAGAGTGAGACTCTGCCCAGCGAATTATCTTTGATACTTCCATCATAGCTAGGGAGCTTCTTGTCCCTCCCTGATGGTTGATGTAAGCTACAGTCGTGATGTTGTCCGACTGAAACCTGATGAACCCCTGAGTTGTCAACTGGGGCCAAGCCAGGAGGGCATTGAGAACTGCTCTCAATTCCAGAATGTTTATTGGCAGGAGACTCTCCTCCTGACTCCATTGTCCCTGAGCCTTCAGAGAATTCCAGACGGCACCCCAACCTAGAAGGCTGGCGTCTGTTGTTACAATTGTCCAGTCTGGTCTGCTGAATGGCATCCCCCTGGACAGATGTGGCCGAGAAAGCCACCATAGAAGAGAATTTCTGGTCTCTTGATCCAGATTCAGAGAAGGGGATAAGTCTGAGTAATCCCCATTCCACTGACTTAGCATGCACAGTTGCAGTGGTCTGAGGTGTAAGCGTGCAAAGGGTACTATGTCCATTGCCGCTACCATTAAGCCGATTACCTCCATGCATTGAGCCACTGACGGGTGTTGAATGGAATGAAGGGTGCGGCAAGCACTTTGAAGTCTTGTTAGCCTGTCCTCTGTCAGGTAAATCTTCATTTCTACAGAATCTATAAGAGTCCCCAGGAAGGGAACTCTTGTGAGTGGAACGAGTGAACTTTTCTTTTCGTTCACCTTCCATCCATGTGACCTTAGAAATGCCAGTACTAACTCTGTATGAGACTTGGCAGTTTGAAAGCTTGAAGCTTGAATCAGAATGTCGTCTAGGTATGGAGCTACCGAGATTCCCCGCGGTCTTAGTACCGCCAGAAGAGCACCCAGAACCTTTGTGAAGATTCTTGGAGCTGTAGCCAATCCGAATGGAAGAGCCACAAACTGGTAATGCCTGTCTAGGAAGGCAAACCTTAGGTACCGGTAATGATCTTTGTGAATCGGTATGTGAAGGTAGGCATCTTTTAAATCTACAGTGGTCATGTACTGACCCTCTTGGATCATAGGTAAAATTGTCCGAATAGTCTCCATCTTGAACGATGGAACTCTTAGGAATTTGTTTAGGATCTTTAAGTCCAGGATTGGTCTGAAAGTTCCCTCTTTTTTGGGAACCACAAACAGATTTGAGTAAAACCCCTGTCCCTGTTCCGATCGTGGAACAGGATGGATTACTCCCATTAACAAGAGCTCTTGTACGCAGCGTAGAAACGCCTCTTTCTTTGTCTGGATTGTTGACAACCTTGACAGATGAAATCTCTCTCTTGGAGGAGAGTATTTGAAGTCCAGAAGGTATCCCTGAGATATTATCTCTAGCGCCCAGGGATCCTGGACATCTCTTGCCCAAGCATGGGCGAAGAGAGAAAGTCTGCCCCCCACTAGATCCGATCCCGGATCGGGGGCCCTCAATTCATGCTGTTTTAGGGGAAGCAGCAGGTTTCCTGGTCTGCTTGCCCTTGTTCCAGGACTGGTTAGGTTTCCAGCCTTGTCTGTAGCGAGCAACAGCTCCTTCCTGTCTTGGTGCAGAGGAAGTTGATGCTGCTCCAGCTTTGAAATTACGAAAGGAACGAAAATTAGACTGTCTAGCCTTAGCTTTGGCTTTGTCCTGAGGCAGGGCATGGCCTTTACCTCCTGTTATGTCAGCGATAATCTCTTTCAACCCGGGCCCGAATAAGGTCTGCCCTTTGAAAGGTATATTAAGCAATTTAGACTTAGAAGTAACATCAGCTGACCAGGATTTTAGCCACAGCGCCCTGCGTGCCTGAATGGCGAATCCTGAATTCTTAGCCGTAAGTTTAGTAAGATGTACTACGGCCTCCGAAATGAATGAATTAGCTAGTTTAAGGACTCTAAGCCTGTCCGTAATGTCGTCCAGAGTAGCTGAACTAATGTTCTCTTCCAGAGACTCAATCCAGAATGCCGCTGCAGCCGTGATCGGCGCAATGCATGCAAGGGGTTGCAATATAAAACCTTGTTGAACAAACATTTTCTTAAGGTAACCCTCTAATTTTTTATCCATTGGATCTGAAAAAGCACAGCTATCCTCCACCGGGATAGTGGTACGCTTAGCTAAAGTAGAAACTGCTCCCTCCACCTTAGGGACCGTTTGCCATAAGTCCCGTGTGGTGGCGTCTATTGGAAACATTTTTCTAAATATCGGAGGGGGTGAGAACGGCACACCGGGTCTATCCCACTCCTTAGTAACAATTTCAGTAAGTCTCTTAGGTATAGGAAAAACCTCAGTACTCTCCGGTACCGCAAAATATTTATCCAACCTACACATTTTCTCTGGTATTGCAACTGTGTTACAATCATTCAGAGCCGCTAACACCTCCCCTAGTAATACACGGAGGTTTTCCAGTTTAAATTTAAAATTTGAAATATCTGAATCCAGTCTGTTTGGATCAGAACCGTCACCCACAGAATGAAGTTCTCCGTCCTCATGTTCTGCCACCTGTGACGCAGTGTCTGACATGGCCCTAATATTATCAGCGCACTCTGTTCTCACCCCAGAGTGATCACGCTTACCTCTTAGTTCTGGTAATTTAGCCAAAACTTCAGTCATAACAGTAGCCATATCCTGTAATGTGATTTGTAATGGCCGCCCAGATGTACTCGGCGCTACAATATCACGCACCTCCCGATCGGGAGATGCAGGTACTGACACGTGAGGCGAGTTAGTCGGCATAACTCTCCCCTCGTTGTTTGGTGAAATTTGTTCAATTTGTACAGATTGACTTTTATTTAAAGTAGCATCAATACAGTTAGTACATAAATTTCTATTGGGCTCCACTTTGGCATTGCAACAAATGACACAGGTATCTTCCTCTGAATCAGACATGTTTAACACACTAGCAAATAAACTTGCAACTTGGAATACAATTCAATTAGAATAATATTAAAAACGTACTGTGCCTTTAAGAAGCACAGAAGATCTATGACAGTTGAAAATTAATAAATTGAAAACAGTTATAGTGTAAACAACACAACTTTAGCAAAGGTTTAATCCCATTAGCAAAGATAACAAATTCTGAAAGCAGGAAACAAATTACAGAAAAAACGTTTTTTATCTCAGTCAACTATAATTCTCACAGCTCTGCTGAGAGAAATTACCTCCCTCAAAATAAGTTTTGAAGACCCCTGAGCTCTGTAGAGATGAACCGGATCATGCAGGAAATACAATGAGCTGCTGACTGAAATATTTGATGCGTAGCAAAAGCGCCAAAAAACGGCCCCTCCCCCTCACACACAGCAGTGAGAGAGAACAGAAACTGTCAGAAAAAAGATTAAGCAACTGCCAAGTGGAAAAATAGTGCCCAAACATTTATTCACTCAGTACCTCAGCAAATGAAAACGATTTTACATTCCAGCAAAAACGTTAAACATAATTTCTAGTTATTAAACAGCTTTATGTAATTCTTACAGTGTAATTCTAGTGAAGTACCATTCCCCAGAATACTGAAGTGAAAGTATACATACATGACATTATATCGGTATGGCAGGATTTTCTCATCAATTCCATTGTCAGAAAATAAAAGCTGCTACATACCTCTATGCAGATTCATCTGCCCGCTGTCCCCTGATCTGAAGTTTACCTCTCCTCAGATGGCCGAGAAACAGCAATATGATCTTAACTACTCCGGCTAAAATCATAGCAAAAACTCTGGTAGATTCTTCTTCAAACTCTGCCAGAGAGGTAATAACACACTCCGGTGCTATTTTAAAATAACAAACTTTTGATTGAAGATATAAAACTAAGTATAATCACCATAGTCCTCTCACACATCCTATCTAGTCGTTGGGTGCAAGAGAATGACTGGGAGTGACGTAGAGGGGAGGAGCTATATGCAGCTCTGCTGGGTGAATCCTCTTGCACTTCCTGTTGGGGAGGAGTAATATCCCAGAAGTAATGATGACCCGTGGACTGATCACACTTAACAGAAGAAACATAATTTATGTAAGAATTTACCTGATAAATTCATTTCTTTCATATTGGCAAGAGTCCATGATCTAGCGACGTATGGGATATACAATCCTACCAGGAGGGGCAAAGTTTCCCAAACCTCAAAATGCCTATAAATACACCCCTCACCACACCCACATTTCAGTTTAACGAATAGCCAAGTAGTGGGGTGATAAAGAAAGGAGTAAAAAGCATCAAAGGAATTTGGAAATAATTGTGCTTATACAAAAAAAAATCATAACCACCATAAAAAAAAGGGTGGGCCTCATGGACTATTGCCAATATGAAAGAAATTAATTTATCAGGTAATTTCCTACATACATTATGTTTTCTTTCATGTAATTGGCAAGAATCCATGAGCTAGTGACGTATGGGATATCAATACCCAAGATGTGGAACTCCACGCAAGAGTCACTAGAGAGGGAGGGATAAAAATAAACAGCCATTTTCCGCTGAAAAAATAATCCACAACCCAAAATGTAAGTTTATTCTTTAAATGACAAGAAAAACTTAAAACATCAGCAGAAGAATCAAACTGAAACAGCTGCCTAAAGAACTTTTCTACCAAAAACTGCTTCTGAAGAAGCAAATACATCAAATCTGTAGAATTTAGTAAATGTATGTAAAGAAGACCAAGTTGCCGTGTTGCAAATTTGATCAACTGAAGCTTCATTCTTAAAAGCCCACGAAGTGGAGACTGATCTAGTAGAATGAGCTGTAATTCTCTGAGGCGGGGCCTGACCCGACTCCAATAAGCTTGGAGAATCAAAAGCTTTAACCAAGAAACCAAGGAAATAGCACAAGTTTTCTGACCTTTCCTAGGACCAGAAAATATAACAAATAAACTAGAAGTCTTCCTGAAACCTTTAGTAGCTTCAATATAATATTTCAAAGCTCTCACGACATCCAAAGAATGTAAGGATCTTTCCAAAGAATTCTTAGGATTAGGACACAAGGAATGGACAACAATTTCTCTACTAATGTTGTTAGAATTCACAACCTTAGGAAAAAATGTAAATGAAGTCCGCAAAACCGCCTTATCCTGATGAAAATCAGAAAAGGAGATTCACAAGAAAGGGCAGATAGCTCAGAAACTCTTGTAGCAGAAGAGATGGCCAAAAGGAACAACATTTTCCAAGAAAGTAATTAAATGTCCAAAGAATGCATAGGCTCAATATGGAGGAGCCTGTAAAGCCCTCCAAACCAAATTAAGACTCCAAGGAGGAGAGATTGATTTAATGACAGGTTTAAATACGAACTAAAGCCTGTGAATATCAGAAACTTTAGCAATCTTTCTGTGAATAAAAAAGAAAGAGCAGAGATTTGTCCCTTCAAGGAACTTGCAGACAAAACCTTATCCAAACCATCCTGAAGAAACTGTAAAATTCTTGCAACTCTAAAAGAATGCCAAGAGAATTTATAAGAAGAACACCATAAAATGTAAGTCTTCCGGACTCGATAATAAATCTTTCAAGAGACAGATTTACTAGCTTGTAACATAGTATTAATCACCTAGTCAGAGAAACCTCTATGACGTAGCACTAAGCAATCAATTTCCATACCTTCAAATTTAATGATTTGAAAATCTGATGGAAAAACGGACCTTGAGACAGTAGGACCAGCCTTAACAGAAGTGGCCAAAGTTGGCAGCTGGACATCCGAACAAGCCCCACATACCAAAACCTGTGAGGCCATGCTGGAGCCACCAGCAACACAAACTAACTGGATTCCGCCCAAGCAAGTATCCGAGATACTTCTTCATAGCTTGTGGACAGTGAGACCCACCCGGCTGATTGACAAATGCCACTGTATGTGATATTGTCTGTATGAAAATAAATGAACAGTTCTCTCTTCAACAGAGGCCAAACTGAAGAGCTCTGAGAATTGCACGGAGTTCTAAAATATTGATTGGTAATCTCGTCTCTTGAGATTTCCAAACCCCTTGTGCCGTTAGAGATCCCCAAACAGCTCCCCAACCTGAAAGACTCGCATCTGTAGAGATCATAGTCCAGGTTAGCCGAACAAAGAAGCCCCTTGAACTAAACGCTGGTGATTTACCACCACGTCAGAGAGTGTCAAACATTGGGATTTAAGGATATTAATTGTGATATCTTTGTATAATCCCTTCACCATGGATTCAGCAAACAAAGCTGGAGAGGTCTTATGTGAGAACGAGCAAAGGGAATCGCGTCCAATGCTGAAGTCATGAGACCTAAATTTTCCATGCACTTAACCACTGAAGGGAATGACAGACTGAAGGTGCCGACAGGCTGCAACCACTTTCAAAACGTCTCTTGTCTGTTAGAGACAGAGTCATGGACACAATCTGGAAACCTAAAAAGGTGACCCTTGTCTGAGGAATCAAGAAACTTTTTTGAAAATTGATCCTCCAACCATGTTTCCGAAGAAACAAAACTAGTTGATTAGTGTGAGATTCTGCAGAACGGAAAGACAGAGCTAGTACCAAGATATCGTTCAAATAAGGAAACACCTCAATACTCTCTTCTCGGATTACAGAGAGTAGGGCACCAAGAACCTTTAAAAACTATTCTTTGAGCGGTTGCTAGTCCAAATGGAAAAGCAATGAATTGGTAACGCTTGTCTAGAAAAGAGAATCTCAGGAACTGATAATGATCTGAATGAATCGGAATATGAAGGTATACATCCTGCAATCCATTGTGGACCTAAAATGTCCTTGCTGAATAAAAGGCAGAACAGTCCTAAAAGTCACCATTTGAAAAATTGGTACTCAAATAACGATTCAACATTTTCAGATCCAGAATTGGTCTGAATGAAATTTCCTTCTTTGGGACAATGAATAGATTTGAATAAAACCCCAGACCTTGTCCCTGAAAAGGAACTGGCATGACTACCCCTGAAACTCCAGGTCTGAACACACTTCAGGAAAGCCTGAGCTTTAACTGGATTTGCTGGGATGCGTGAGAGAAAAAAAATCTCACTGGAGGATTTACTCATAATCCTATTCGAAACCCCTGATAGACAATACTTTGAAACCATCCACCTCCATAGGAGGCAACGTTTGTAAAACTGAATTGTGGGTGTGGTGAGGGGTGTATTTATAGGCATTTGAGGTTTGGGAAACTTTGCCCCTCCTGGTAGGATTGTATATCCCATACGTCACTAGCTCATGATCTCTTGCCAATTACATGAAAGACCTTTTTCCACCTGTAAAGTCAGAGGTAAATTCTGCCAGACCAGGCCCAAACAAGGGCTCACCCTTGTAAAGAAGCGCCAGAAGCTTGGACATGGAGGAAACATAAAATATATTCCAAATATGGCCACAGTTGTCACATAGCTTGGTCAAATTGGAGATTGAACCTGCATCTGCAGTGTTAGAAAGCCTAGGCTGTACCACTAAGCCACAGGTAGGCTTCTCAGCTGACCAAGATTTCAGCCGCAATGCCTCGCAGGCTAGCACAGCAAATCTAATTAGACAAGGCATCACTCTAGATGATCAAATAAACCTCCAGCTTCTTATCCATGGATGGTCTATAGGGATCGAAGTTCTCTGAGCCATAGTAGAAATGCTCCCTTCTACTTAAGGCACTGTGCATTTTAATGGAGTCAGCAATAGGAAAATCTATTAAAGTACGGGAGACAGGAAGAAAGGTATCCCTAGCTTCTCCTTTTCCTGTAAAAATTTCTATAGCACATCTTGAAACACTTCCTCACGGAAGGACATCAAAGTAATGATACATTTACTAAACTTCCAAGGGTTAACAAAAAACATAATTTGTGTAAGAACTTACCTGATGCATTCATTTCTTTCATATTGGCAAGAGTCCATGAGCTAGTGACATATGAGATATACAATCCTACCAGGAGGGGCCAAGTTTCCCAAACCTCAAAATGCCTATAAATACACCCCTCACCACACACACAATTCAGTTTAACGAATAGCCAAGCAGTGGGGTGATAAAGAAAGGATTAGAAAGCATCAAAGGAAATTTGGAAATAATTGTGCTTTATACAAAAATCATAACCAACATAAAAAGGGTGGGCCTCATGGACTCTTGCCAATATGAAAGAAATGAATTTATCAGGTAAGTTCTTACATAAATTATGTTTTCTTTCATGTAATTGGCAAGAGTCCATGAGCTAGTGACATATGGGATATCAATACCCAAGATGTTGAGTCTTCCACTCAAGAGTCACTAGAGAGGGAGGGACTAAAACAAAAACAGCCATATTCCGCTGAAAAAAATAATCCACAACCCAAAAAATAAGTTTATTTTCACTTTTGAAAGAAAAAAACTTAAATCAAAATCAGAAGAATCAAACTGAAACAGCTGCCTGAAGAACGTTTCTACCAAAAACTGCTTCCGAAGAAGCAAATACATCAAAAATGGTAGAATTTAGTAAATGTATGCAAAGAGGACCAAGTTGCTGCTTTGCAAATCTGATCAACTGAAGCTTCATTCTTAAAAGCCCATGAAGTGGAGACTGATCTAGTAGAATGAGCTGTAATTCTCTGAGGCGGGGTTTGACCCAATTCCAAATAAGCTTGATGAATCAAAAGTTTCAACCAAGAAAATAGCAGAAGCTTTCTGACCTTTCCTAGGACAGGAAAATAAAAAAATTAACTGCAAGTCTTCCTGAAATTTTTAGTAGCTTCCACATAATATTTTACCACATCCAAAGAATGTAAGGATCTCTCCAAAGAATTCTTAGGATTAGGACATAAAGAAGGGACAACAATTTCTCTACTAATGTTGTTAGAATTCACAACCTTAGGTAAAAATTGAAAAGAAGTCCACAAAACTGCCTTATCCTGATGAAAAATCAGAAAAGGAGACTCACAAGAAAGAGCAGATAGCTCAGAAACTCTTCTAGCAGAAGAGATAGCCAAAAGGAACAACACTTTCCAAGAAAGTAGTTTAATGTCCAAAGAATGAATAGGTTCAAATGGAGGAGCCTGTAAAGCCCTCAGAACCAGATTAAGACTCCAAGGAGGAGAAATTGACTTAATGACAGGCTTAATACGAACTAAAGCCTGTACAAAACAGTGTATATCAGGAAGTATAGCAATCTTTCTGTGAAATAAAACAGAAAGAGCGGAGATTTGTCCTTTCAAGGAACTTGCAGACAAAACCTTATCCAAACCATCCTGAAGAAACTGCAAAATTCTAGGAATTCTAAAAGAACACCAGGAGAATTTATGAGAATTTATGAGAACACCATGAAATGGAAGTCTTCCAAACTCTATAATAAATCTTTCTAGAAACAGATTTACGAGCTTGTAACATAGTATTAATCACTGAGTCAGAGAAACCTCTATGACTTAGTACTAAGCGTTCAATTTCCATACCTTCAAATATAATGATTTGAGATCCTGATGGAAAAACGGACCTTGAGATAGTAGGTCCGGCCGTAACGGAAGTGGCCAAGGCGGGCAACTGGACATCCGAACCAGATCCGCATACCAAAACCTGTGTGGCCATGCTGGAGCCACCAGCAACACAAAAGACTGTTCCATGATTTTGGAGATCACTCTTGGAAGAAGAACTAGAGGCGGGAAAATGTAAGCAGGATGATAACACCAAGGTCAAGTGTCAGCGCATCCACTGTTTCCGCCTGAACATCCCTGGACAGGTATCTGGGAAGTTTCTTGTTTAGATGAGAGGCCATGAGATCTCTCTGGAAGCCCCCACATCTGAAAAATCTGAGAAAACACATCTGGATGGAGAGACCACTCCCCTGGATGTAAAGTCTGGCGGCTGAGATAATCCGCCTCCCAATTGTCTACACCTGGGATATGCACCTCAGAGATTAGACAGGAGCTGGATTCCGCCTAAGCAAGTATACGAGATACTTCTTTCATAGCTTGGGGACTGTGAGTCCCACCCTGATGATTGACATAAGCCACAGTTTTGATATTGTCTGTCTGAAAACAAATAAACGGTTCTCACTTTAGTAGAGGCCAGAACTGAAGAGCCCTGAGAATTGCACGGAGTTCTAAAATATTTATTGGTAATCTCGCCTCTTGAGATTTCCAAACCCCTTGTGCTGTCAGAGATCCACAAACAGCTCCCCAACCTGAAAGACTCATCTGTTGTGATCACAGTCCAGGTTGGGCGAACAAAAGAAGCCCCTTGAACCAAACGATGGTGATCTATCCACCATGTCAGAGAGAGTGTCGTACATTGGGATTCAAGGATATTAATTGTGATATCTTTGTATAATCCCTGCACCATTGATTCAGCATACAAAGCTGTAGAGGTCTCATGTGAAAACGAGCAAAGGGGATCGCGTCCGATGCTGCAGTCATGAGACCTAAAACTTCCATGCACATAGCCACTGAAGGGAATGACTGAAACTGAAGGAGCCGACATGCTGCAACCAATTTTAAACGTCTCTTGTCTGTTAGAGACAGAGTCATGGACACTAAATCTATCTGGTAGCCTAAAAAGGTGACCCTTGTCTGAGGAATCAAGAAACTTTTTGGTAAATTGATCCTCCAACCATGTTTCCGAAGAAACAACACTAGTTGATTCGTGTGAGATTCTGCAGTATGTAAAGACTGAGCTAGTACCAAGATATCGTCCAAATAAGGAAACACCGCAATACCCTGTTCTCTGATTACAGATAGTAGGGCACCCAGAACCTTTGAAAAGATTTTTGGAGCTGTTGCTAAGCCAAATGGAAGAGCAACAAATTGGTAATGCTCGTCTAGAAAAGAGAATCTCAGAAACTGATAGTGTTCTGGATGAATCGGAATATGAAGGTATGCATCCTGCAAGTCTATTGTGGACATATAATTTCCTTGCTGAACAAAAGGCAGAATAGTCCTTATAGTTACCATCTTGAAAGTTGGTAATCTTACATAACGATTCAAAATTTTCAGATCCAGAATTGGTCTGAATAAATTATCTGTCTTTGGTACAATGTATAGATTTGAATAAAACCCCAAACCTTGTTCCTGAGGAGGAACTGGCATGATTAGCCCTGAAGACTCCAGGTCTGAAACACACTTCAGAAAAGCCTGAGCTTTTACAAGATTTACAAGGATACGTGAGAGAAAAAAAAAATCTTCTCACAGGAGGACTTATTTTGAATCCTATTCGATACCCTTGAGAGACAATGCTCTGAATCCAATGATTTTGGACAGATTTTATCCAAAAATCCTTGAAAAACCTTAATCTGCCCCCTACCAGCTGAGCTGGAATGAGGGCCACACCTTCATGCGGACTTAGGGGCTGACTTTGGTTTCCTAAATGGCTTGGATTTATTCCAATTTGAGGAAGGCTTTCAATTGGAAGCAGATTCCTTGGGAGGAGGATTGAGTTTTTGTTCCTTATTCTGACGAAAGGAACGAAAACGGTTAGACGCCTTAGATTTACCCTTAGGCTTTTTATCCTGAGGCAGAAAAACTCATCCTCCAGTGATAGTTGAAATAATAGAATCCAACTGAGAACCAAATAAATTATTACCTTGGAAAGAAAGAAATAGTAATCTAGATTTAGATGTCATATCAGCATTCCAAGATTTAAGCCACAAAGCTCTTCTAGCTAATACAGCTAAAGACATGGATCTAACATCAATTTTGATATAAAAAATGGCATCACAAATAAAATGATTAGCATGTTGCAGTAAGCGAGTAATGCTAGATATGTCAGGATCCAATTCTCGTTGCACTAAATTCTCCAACCAAAAAGTTGAGGCAGCCGCAACATCAGCCAAAGAAATAGCAGGTCTGAGAAGATGACCTGACAATAAATAGGCATTCCTTAGATAAGATTCAAGCTTCCTATCTAAAGGATCCTTAAAGTAAGTACTATCTTCCATAGGAATAGTGGTACGTTTAGCAAGAGTAGAAATAGCCCCATCAACTTTGGGGATTTTTTCCCAAAACTCTATAGATTTTGCTGGTAAAAGATACAATTTTTTAAACCTTGAAGAAGGAATAAAAGAAGTACCTGGCTTATTCCATTCCCTAGAAATCATATCAGAAATAGCCTCAGGAATAGGAAAACCACAGGAGGTTTAAAAACAGCATTTAAACGTTTATTAGACTGAAAGTCAACAGGACTGGTTACCTCAATATCCAAAGTAATTAACACTTCTTTTAATAAAGAACGCATATACTCTATTTTAAATAAATAAGTAGATTTGTCAGTGTCAATGTCTGAGGAAGGATCTTCTGTCTCAGATAGATCCTCATCAGAAGAGGATAAATTATTATGTTATTGGTCATTTGAAATTTCATCAGCTAAATGAGAAGTTTTAAAAGACCTTTTACGTTTATTAGAAGGTGGAAATGCAGACAAAGCCTTCAGAATAGAATCAGAAACAAATTCTTTAAAATTTACAGGTATAACATGCACATTAGAAGTTGAAGGAACTGCAACTGGCAATGTACTATTACTGATGGAAACACTATCTGCATGTAAAAGTTTATCATGACAACTATTACAAATGACATTTGGTGAAATAATTTCTACACTTTTACAACAAATGCACTTAGCTTTGGTAGAACCGATGTCAGGCAGCAATGTTCCAGCAGAAACTTCTGAGACAGTATCAGATTGGGACATCTTGATCAATGTAAGAGAAAAAACAACATATTAAGCAAAATTATCTATTTCCTTATATGACAGTTTCAGGAATGGGAAAAAAATGCAAAAGCATAGGCCTCTGATAGAGAAAAAAGCAAGAGGCAAACATCAATGGGGTATTTAAATAATGAAAAAAATGTGGAGCCAAGTATGACGCACAACGTAACGTAAACTTTTTTGGCGCCAAAAATAACCGGATATGGCCGCCGTGTGAAAGGTCTCGGCGTCACGTATGACGCCGGAAATGACGAAGTTGCGTCATAAACGTATTTTTTCGCGCCAAGAATGACGCAATAAAGTTTAGCATTTGACGCACCCGCGGGCCTAATACCCGCAATAGCAAGAAGTAGTCAATTGAAGAAAAAAAAAAAGACTAAACCCCAGGTAAGAAATACATTTCTTAAAAATGTTTAAATTCCCCAAATATGAAACTGACAGTCTGCTGAAGGAAATACATGAACCTGACTCATGGCAAATAGAAGTACAATACACATATTTAGAACTTTATATAAATGCATAAAGTGCCAAACCATAGCTGAGAGTGTCTTAAGTAATAAAAAACATACTTACCAAAAGACACCCATCCACATATAGCAGATAGCCAAACCAGTACTAAAACAGTTATTAGTAGAGGTAATGGTAAAGTGAGAGTATATCGTCGATCTGAAGAGGGAGGTAGGAGATGAATCTCTACGACCGATAACAGAGAACCGATGAAATAGACCCCCCGTTAGGGAAATCATCGTATTCAAATAAGTGATACTCCCTTCACGTCCCTCTGACATTCGCTGTACTCTGAGGAATCGGCCTTCAACAATGCTGAGAAGCGTATATCAACGTAGAAATCTTAGCACAAACTTACTTCACCACCTCCACAGGAGGCAAAGTTTGTAAAACTGAATTGTGGGTGTGGTGAGGGGTGTATTTATAGGCATTTTGAGGTTTGGGAAACTATGCCCCTCCTGGTAGGATTGTATATCCCATATGTCACTAGCTCATGGACTCTTGCCAATTACATGAAAGAAATTATGTTTTCTTTCATGTAAATGGCAAGAGTCCATGAGCTACTGACATATGGGATAGCAATACCCAAGATGTGGAACTCCACGCAAGAGTCACTAGAGAGGGATAAAAATAAAAACAGCCATTTTCCACTGAAAAAATTAATCCACAACCCAAAAAAATAAGTTTATTCTCATAAATGAAAGAAAACTTAAATCAAAAGGAGAAGAATCAAACTGAAAAAGCTGCCTGAAGAACTTTTCTACCAAAAAACTGCTTCTGAAGAAGCAAATACATCAAAACGGTAGAATTTAGTAAATGTATGCAAAGAGGACCAAGTTACGCTTTGCAGATCTGATCAACTGAAGCTCCATTCTTAAAGACCCACAACGTGGAGACTGATCTAGTAGAACGAGCTGAAATTCTCTGAGGCGGGGCCTGACCCGACTCCAAATAAGCTTGATGAATCAAAAGTTTTAACCAAGAAGCCAAGGAAATAGCAGAAGCCTTCTGACCTATCCTAAGACTAGAAAATAAAACAAATAGACTGGAAGTCTTCCTGAAATCTTTAGTAGCTTCCACATAATATTTCAAAGCTCTTACCACATCCAAAGAATGTTAGGATCTTTCCAAAGAATTTTTAGTATTAGGACACAAGGAAGGGGCAACAATTTCTCTACTAATGTTGTTAGAATTCACAACCTTAGGTAAAAATTGAAAAGAAGTCCGCAAAACTGCCTTATCCTGATGAAAAATCAGAAAAGGATACTCACAAGAAAAAGCAGATAGCTCAGAAACTCTTCTAGCAGAAGAGATAGCCAAAAGGAACACCACTTTCCAAGAAAGTAGTTTAATGTCCAAAGAATGCATAGGCTCAAATGGAGGAGCCTGTAAAGCCTTCAAAACCAAATTAAGACTCCAAGAGGAAAAATTGATTTAATGACAGGCTTAAAACGAACTAAAGCCTGTACAGTACATAACAGTGAATATCAGGAAGTATAGCAATCTTTCTGTGAAATAAAAATGAAAGAGCAGAGATTTGTCCCTTTGTAATAAGCCACGCAGCAACCAATTTACAACTTGCTCAATGTCTAAAATATGTTTATTTTGTATATATATATATATATATATATATACACATATACACACACACACATATATATTTTTTTCTCTCTCGTTCTTATGTTTTACCCTCCATTTAAGTCCAATTCTATCCTTGAACAGTTGTACTGTATTGACTACTAGACAAGACTCTTATACACATCAATTAACATTACTCTCTTGAGGCAGAGGTCGATATAAACATGCTATTCTACATACAGTAGGTACCAAGTCTTTCCACTAGATGGCAATGATGTTTTAATCATAACATTTGCTAGTGAAACAATATTTATTTAGCCTTTGAGACATAGGATTTGCGGATCCCTAATAGATCTGCACCTTTCTCCCCATACAGCCTTTTCTGTAACTTACTAAAAGTTAAGAATATATCCCCAGGCGCTACCCTTACATGTGGCTCAATAGCAACTGGTACCTGTTTTAGTAACTCGCCATACTTAAGTGCTGGTTAATTGCCATTCTAATTCACATATTGGGTCCAAGAGTGGCCCATTTTCTTATTTTCCTTAGTGTCCCCCACTATGACATACTAATATTCCAGGGGGTCCAAGAGCGGCCTCTAAATTCCTCTGGGGGTAAATGCTATATTTTTTATTTTATCATATTCTAAGGGAGGCTCACTATAACAGAAAACATGAGGTTGAATTTTTTTATTTGCATTCCTAGATAATATCTGTATTCCTTTTTTGACATGACTGTATCTGGAGATTGTTTGTATGTCAATGTTCTTCTATTTTTTATTTTTCTCCGTTATTGATATGATCTCTTCTTCTTGTATTTGCATGTCATGCGAATTATTGCCCAATTGTTATTTGTTGTATTAAACCTCAATAAAATAAAAATAAAAATTATTTAAAAGAACACAAGAGCACCAACATGGCCTAGCACAGTCTGATATAAGGTGTAGAAATATCCCAGTAAGTGGTACTCACAAGAATACAGCATACGCAAGTGCTATAAATGCAAGATGGAACTTCTCTTTAGCCCAGAAGACCGAAGATACATGGACACTCGGATCATCAATTTTCTCACCCTTTTCAGGAGTGGTTGATCAATAATATCAGAAAACAGCAAGTGTAGTAGTAAACTTTTTATTAAAAACAGGCGACATGTTTCTCAGCCTCCCTTGGACCGTTTCATCAGGCCTTAAAAATAGGGCATGGTAGCTAATACAATCCAGTTTAAAGGGTCTTTATCACACTGTGATGGTAGAAAGACTGCTAGGCCATCTTGGCGCCCTTGTGTTTTTTTTTTATAGAAGATTGCAGTAAAACCCAGAAGAGATGAGAAATAAACATTAATAAATTACTGATCCAGCCAAACATGAATATTGAGAGAACAATGATAGCAACTTATATTAACCAGATGTTTCTATCACAAATTGCACAAACAACAATGTTACCTCAACAATAAATGCCTTCCTTTCTGATTCACTTTCTATTTGTTTGATAGCCACATCTTTCTCTCTCCATTTTGCTTTGCAGACAACACCAAATGTGCCTCTTCCAACAACCTGTAAAAGACAAAATTATATCTTCTGAATTAAAATTTCCCAGAAATTCAGTAATCACATTTTATAATTACAGGTGAATATTTTCTTCATGTTGACAGTAATGATAATTTATGAACTAGTAAAGCCGTTTTTTGAAGGAGCAAATCTATTAAACACATGAACATTGGTCATAATATGCAAGGAAGGCAATATGGATGTCTTGCATAACTGCTCCACCACAGCTTTTAATATATGGACCAAGATAGCAAAAGTTCTAGTGGGTATTCACATTAAATAGGAAGAGTCATATCCCTGAACTCAAAGGTCATGAAAAGTGGAAAGCTAATACAGGTAGCAAAACAAAACACACAACTATTTTGTCCCTTTCAAGGAAAAAAAAAGTTAAAGGAACAGTGAAGGCCAACATAAAACTTTCACTATTTAAATAGGGCATGTAATTTTAAACAAACTTTTAAATTTACTTTTATCACCAATTTCAATTTTGCTTTGTCCTCTTGGTATTCTTAGTTGAAAGCTAAACCTAGGTAGACTCATAATTTCTTAGACCTTGAAGGCCGCCTCTAATCTGAATGCATTTTGACAGTTTTTTACCACTAGAGGGCCTTAGCTCATGTTTTTCAGATAACATTGAGCTCACGCACGTGACGTTACCTAGGAGTTAGCACTGATTGGGTAAAAGTCTGTTAAAAGAACTGAAATAAGGGGGCAGTTTGCAGAGGCATAGATACAAGGTAATTACAGAAGTAAAACGTGTATTGTAACTGTTGGTTATGCGAAACTGGGGAATAGGTAATAAAAGGGATAATCTATCTTTTTAAACAACAAAAATTCTGGTGTTGACTGTCCCTTTAAACATCAAAAGAATTCAAATATAGGTAAATGTTAAAAGAAAACTAGAATTTCAAGTGTACTATACTAAATATTTGTTTTATTCATTTTAGCATTTTAAGCAAAATTTAATAATAGAAGTAAATTGGAATGTTTGAAATTGAATGTTCTATCCAAATCATGAAAGAAAACTTTGGCGTTTAATGTCCCTTTAAGAGTAATTTAAAGCAACAAGAAACCCCAAAAATATCATTCATGATTCGGATAGAACATACAATTCTAAACAACTTTCTAAATTTACTTTTATTATCAAATATGCGTCATTCTCTTTTTATCCTTTGCAGAAAGAACATCATTGCACTACTGGCAGCTATCTGAACACATCTAGTTAGCCAAACCCAAGAGACAAATGTAAGCAGGAACCAATCACCAGCTAGCTCCCACTAGTTTAGGAAATGTGCATATACATTTTAAACAATGGATACGAAGAGAACAAAGCACATTTGAAAATAGAAGTGAATTTAAAAGTATCTTACAATTACATGCTCTGATTATTTGACTTTCCTATTCCTTAAACAAATTGTCAAATAAATTTTATTAAACATTAAAAAAAAAAAAAAAAAAAAGTAAAGTGATATTCATTTCATCTTAACACTGGTTTAAACGTTCCCATTAAATAGGACCTGGGGAGAACACTGAGCCTACTACATAAAAAAAAAAAATGCTAACTAGTAAAACATTTATGCTAATAAGGCGACAGTGTTTTATTCAGTGATTCCCAAAACGGGTTGCAGGGCCCCCAGGGGTAGGTGGGATTACCAAGAGTGTTGTAATTGGCAAGAGAGGTGGAAGGGGATACTGGAATTACCATAGAGGGCTCTTGTAAGCAAGAAATGGAATAGAATGCTAGTTAGCACAGTTATTGTAAATTGCTGCATCTTATCTTAAGATACCTAAACGAAAATAATGTTCTCCCTTTGTATTTGAAAATTTACTGCTCTTTGCTTTTAAGGCTTTTAGTTTATCAGAAATGTACACTCTCTTTGACTGCAATAGCTTGCATCTGTTTGTACAGAAGGCTTGCATTCTTTTAATTTCATCAGCACTGTAAATTGGCACGCATTAACATAAAAAGATACAGCCAAAATGCGCAGGCGCACGAAAAGCATCTGCGTGAGACTCTTTCCACTCAACATGCTTGATACTATGTGTGCTGTTTGAACCACAGATTGCGATTTTAACTTGATGCAATACATTTTTTGGACTTTTACTTTCGCCTGGAGTACTAATATTACAGTGCGCTGTCTTTGGATTACTCTGCGTCTTGTAAAGACACTCTACTAGCAGCACTGACATTCTTTCTTCTACATGCCCACACTCCATTGTGCCGTTGAAAGCCTGAAGCTGCAGGTTAGTTATAGCAGGAGTTGCTTGATTGTGGACGAAAGCGCACATATGCCAGTTTTATTGTTAACCTGTATTATTAACATTAACTGCACATTTCAGCATAAATGAGAAGTAGCAGGGAACACAGCTAAGGTCTATTGTGCTTGTCTGAGTAGCTTTGAACATAGTCCCCTGTCATTTTCCAGTTTTCTGTCTGCTGTCATAGGGAATAACCTGTGTGGTATGCACTACATAATTTTTGTTAAGTAGAATACATCTTTTATCAAGTTTCCTTGTTATGTGCAGAAAGCTACTCTTTTCTGCACGTAGCAATTTAATTCCAATTAAGTTATGAAACCAGACATTGGGGCTTCGCTTTATCAAGATCATCATATTAACAATTAATTGAACAGTGAATTAAAGGGACAGTCTACAATAATTTTTCTTTTTTTTAAAAAAAAAATAGATAATCCCTTTATTACCCATTCCCCAGTTTTGCACAACAAAGTAATATTAATATACTTCTTACATCTGTGATTACCTTGTATCTAAGCATCTTCTGACCGCCCCCTGATCACATGACTATTACCTATTGACTTGCATTTAGTACTGTTGTGCTAAATCTTAAATAACTTATCGGGCGTGAACACAATGTTATCTATATGGCCCACATGAAATAGCAGTCTTCTGTTGTGAAAAGCAAATAAAGCATGTGATAAGAGGTTGTCTGAAGGTGGCTTAGAAAAAGTCAGACATTAAGAGGTTTAAATATTATAAAGTATATTTTTATATCAAAGTTGGTTGTGCAAATTTGGGGAAATGGTAGTAAAAGCATTATCTATCTTTTTAAACAATAACAATTTTAGTGTAGACTTTGCAAATCTGATCAACTGAAGCTTCATTCTTAAAAGCCCAAGAAGTGGAGACTGATCTAGTAGAATGAGCTTTGAGGTGGGGACTGTCCCGCCTCCAAATAAGCTTTATGAATCAAAAGCCTTAACCAAGATGCCAAAGAAATGGCAGAAGCTTTCTGACCTTTTCTAGAACCAGAGAAAACAACAAATAGACTAGAAGTCTTCCTGAAATCTTTAGTAGCTTTAACATAATATTTCAAAGCTTTTACAACATCCAAAGAATGATCTTTCAAGAGTTAGAAATTCACAACCTTAGGAAGAAATTTAAACGAAGTCTGCAAAACAGGCTTAACCTGATGAAAAACCAGAAAAAGGAGACTCACGAGAGAGAGCAGACAATTATCCAAAGAATGCATAGGCTCAAAAGGAGCCTGCAAAGTCTTCAAAACCAAATTAAGACTCCAAGGAGGAGAGATTGATTTAACAACAGGCTTGAAAAAAAAAAAAACAGTGAATATCAGGAAGCTTAGCAATCTTTCTATGAAACAGAAATTTGTCCCTTCAAAGTACTTGCAGACAAACCGTTATCCAAACCATCCTGAAGAAACTGTAAAATTCTAGGAATTCTAAAAGAATGCCAGGAGAATATATGAGAAGAACACCATGAAATATAGGTCTTCCAAACACAATAATAAATCTTCCTTGAAACAGACTTACGAGCCTGTAGCATAGTATTAATCACTGAGCCAGAGAAACCTCTATGACTAAGCGTTCAATTTCCATAACTTAAAATTTAATGATTTGAGAGTCTGATGGAAAAACAGCCCTTGAGACAGAAGTTCTGGTCTTAAAGGAAGTGGCCAAGGCTAGCAACTGGACATCCGGACAAGATCTGCATACCAAAACCTGTGAGGCCACGCTGGTGCTATCAGAAAAAAACGATTGTTCCATAATGATCTTGGAGATCACTCTTGGAAGAAGAACTAGAGGTGGAAAGATATAAGAAGGTTGGTAAAACCAAGGAACTGCTAAAACATCCACCATCTCCGCCTAAGGATCCCTGGACAAGTACCTGGGAAGTTTCTTGTTTAGATGAGAAGCCATCAGATCTATTTCTGGAAGACCCCACATCTGTACAATCTGACAAAATACATCTGGATGGAGAGACCACTACCCCGGATGTAAGGTATGGCGACTGAGATAATCCACTTCCCAATTGTCTACACCTGGGGTATGCACTGTAGAAATAAGACAAGAGCTGGATTCCGCCCAAGAAAGTATCCGAGATACTTCTTTCATAGCTAGGGGACAGAGTCCCACCCTGATGATTGACATATGCCACAGTTGTGTTATTGACTGTCTGAAAACAAATGAATAGTTCTCTCTTCAACAGAGGCCAAACCTGAAGAGCCCTGAAAATAGCACAGAGTTCTAAATTATTGATTGGTAACCTTGCCTCTTGAGGTTTCCAAACCCCTTGTGCTGTCAGAGATCCCCAGACAGCTCCCCAACCTTAAAGACTTGCATCTGTTGTGATCACAGTCCAGGTAGAACGAACAAAAGAAGCCCCTTGAAGTATAAGATGATGGTCTAACCACCAAGTCAGAGAGAGTTGAATGTTGGGATTTAAGTATATCAATTGTGATAGAGTATAATCCCTGCACCATTGATTCAGCATACAAAGCTGTAGAGGTCTCATATGAAAATGAGCAAAGGGAATCACGTCCAATGCTGCAGTCATGAGACTGAACACTTCCATGCACATAGCCATTGAAGGGAATGATTGAGACTGAAGGTTCTGACAAGCGGAAACCAAATTTCATTTGTCTCTTGTCTGTTGTTAAGGACAGAGTCATGGACACTGAATCTATCTGGAAACCTAAAAAGGTGGCCCTTGTCTGAGGAATCAAGGAACTCTTTGGTAAATTGATCCTTCAACCATGTCTTTGAAGAAACAACACTAGTTGATTTGTGTGCGATTCAGCTACATGTAAAGACTGAGCTAGTACCAAGATATCGTCCAAATAAGGAAACACAGCAATACTCTGTTCTCTGATTACAGATAGAAGGGCACAAGAACCTTAGAAAATATCCTTGGAGCTGTTGCTAGGCTAAATGGAAGAGCGACAAATTGGTAATGCTTGTCTATAAAAGAGAATCTCAGAAAACGATAGTGGTCTGAATGAATCGGAATGTGAACATATGCATCCTGTAAGTCTATCGTGGATATATAATGACCTTACTGAACAAAAGGTAAAATAGTCCTTATAGTCACCATTTTGAAAGTTGTGACTTACAAAACGATTCAAAAACTTCAGATCCAGAACTGGCCTGAATGAATTTTCTTTCTTTGGGACAATGAATAGATTTGAATAAAACCCCAGACCCTGTTCCTGAAACGAAACTGGAATGATTACCCCCGAAAGCTCTAGATCTGAAACACACTTCAGAAAAGCCTGAGCCTTCACCGGATTTCCTGGAACGCGAGAGAAAAAGAATCTTCTCACAGGAGGTCTTACTCTGAATCCTATTAGATACATTTGAGAGACAATACTCTGAATCCACTGATTTTGAACAGAATCTGCCCAAATGTCTTGGAATAATTTCAATCTGCCCCCCAACAGCTGAACTGGATCGAGGGCCGCACCTTTATGCAGACTTGGGGGCTAGCTTTGGTTTCTTAAAAGGCTTGGATTTATTCCAAATTGAAGGTTTCCAATTGGAACCAGAGTCTTTAGGGGGAAGTATTGGTTTTCTGTTCCTTATTCTGTTGAAAAGGACGAAAACGATTAGAAGCTTTAGATTTACCTTTAGATCTTTTATCCTGAGGCAAAAAAACTCCCATCCCCCCAGTGATAGTTGAAAACAGAATTTATGCTTACCTGATAAATTACTTTCTCCAACGGCGTGTCCGGTCCACGGCGTCATCCATAACTTGTGGGAATATTCTCTTCCCCAACAGGAAATGGCAAAGAGCACAGCAAAAGCTGTCCATATAGTCCCTCCTAGGCTCCGCCCACCCCAGTCATTCGACCGACGGACAGGAGAAAAAAATAGGAGAAACCATATGGTGTCGTGGTGACTGTAGTTAGAGAAAGAAATTTATCAAACCTGATTAAAAAACCAGGGCGGGCCGTGGACCGTTGGAGAAAGTAATTTATCAGGTAAGCATAAATTCTGTTTTCTCCAACATTGGTGTGTCCGGTCCACGGCGTCATCCATAACTTGTGGGAACCAATACCAAAGCTTTAGGACACGGATGAAGGGAGGGAGCCAATCAGGTTACCTAAACAGAAGGCACCACGGTTTGCAAAACCTTTCTCCCAAAAATAGCCTCCGAAGAAGCAAAAGTATCAAATTTGTAGAATTTGGCAAAAGTGTGCAGGGAAGACCAAGTCGCTGCCCTACATATCTGATCAACAGAAGCCTCGTTCTTGAAGGCCCATGTGGAAGCCACAGCCCTAGTAGAGTGAGCTGTGATTCGTTCGGGAGGCTGCCGTCCGGCAGTCTCGTAAGCCAATCGGATGATGCTTTTCAATCAAAAGGAAAGAGAGGTAGCAGTAGCTTTTTGACCTCTCCTCTTGCCAGAATAAACGACAAACAGAGAAGACGTTTGTCTGAAATCCTTTGTTGCTTCTAAATAGAACTTTAAAGCACGTACTACATCTAAATTGTGTAACAAACGTTCCTTCTTTGAAACTGGATTCGGACACAAAGAAGGCACAACTATTTCCTGGTCAATATTCTTGTTGGAAACAACCTTTGGAAGGAAACCAGGTTTAGTACGCAAAACAACCTTATCTGAATGGAACACCAGATAGGGCGGATTACACTGCAGAGCAGATAACTCAAACTCTTCTAGCAGAAGAAATAGCAACCAAAAACAGAACTTTCCAAGATAACATCTTGATATCTATGGAATGTAGAGGCTCAAACGGAACCCCTTGAAGAACTGAAAGAACTAAATTCAGACTCCAGGGAGGAGTCAAAGGTCTGTAAACAGGCTTGATCCTGACCAAAGCCTGAACAAAAGCTTGAACATCAGGCACAGCTGCCAGTCGTTTGTGTAACAAGACAGATAAAGCAGAAATCTGTCCTTTTAGAGAACTCGCTGATAATCCCTTATCCAAACCTTCTTGGAGAAAGGAAAGGATCCTAGGAATTTTAATCTTACTCCATGAGAATCCCTTGGATTCACACCAACAGATATATCTTTTCCATATTTTATGGTAAATTTTTCTAGTTACAGGTTTTCTGGCTTGTACCAGAGTATCTATCACAGAATCCGAAAACCCACGCTTAGATAAAATCAAGCGTTCAATATCCAAGCCGTCAGCTGGAGAGAAACTAGATTTGGATGTTCGAATGGACCCTGTACTAGAAGATCCTGTCTCAAAGGTAGCTTCCATGGTGGAGCCGATGACATATTCACCAGGTCTGCATACCAAGTCCTGCGTGGCCACGCAGGAGCTATCAAAATCACAGAGGCCCTCTCCTGTTTGATCCTGGCTACCAGCCTGGGAATGAGAGGAAACGGTGGAAACACATAAGCTAGGTTGAAGGTCCAAGGCGCTACTAATGCATCCACTAGAGTCGCCTTGGGATCCCTGGATCTGGACCCGTAGCAAGCAACCTTGAAGTTCTGACGAGACGCCATCAGATCCATGTCTGGAATGCCCCATAATTGGGTCAACTGGGCAAATATCTCTGGGTGGAGTTCCCACTCCCCCGGATGAAATGTCTGACGACTCAGATAATCTGCCTCCCAGTTTTCCACTCCTGGGATGTGGATCGCAGATAGGTGGCAGGAGTGATCCTCCGCCCATTTTATGATTTTGGTCACTTCTCTCATCGCCAGGGAACTCCTTGTTCTCCCCTGATGGTTGATGTAAGCAACAGTCATGTTGTCTGATTGGAATCTTATGAATCTGGCCTTTGCTAGTTGAGGCCAAGCTCTGAGAGTATTGAATATCGCTCTCAGTTCCAGAATGTTTATCGGGAGAAGAGACTCTTCCCGAGACCATAGACCCTGAGCTTTCAGGGAGTCCCAGACCACCCCCCCCGCCGACTAGACTGGCGTCGGTCGTGACGATGACCCACTCTGGTCTGCGGAAGCTCATTCCCTGGGACAGGTGATCCTGGGTTAGCCACCAACGAGTGAGTCTCTGGTCTTCTGATCTACTTGAATCACTGGAGACAAGTATGTATAGTCCCCATTCCACTGTTTCAGCATGCACAGTTGTAATGGTCTTAGATGAATTCGCGCAAAAGGAACTATGTCCATTGCTGCAACCATCAACCCTACTACTTCCATGCACTGAGCTATGGAAGGTCGTGGAACAGAGTTTAGAACTTGACAAGCGTTTAGAAGTTTTGACTTTCTGACCTCTGTCAGGAAAATCTTCATTTCTAAAGAATCTATTATTGTCCCCAAGAAAGGAACTCTTGTCGACGGAGACAGGGAACTTTTTTCCATGTTCACCTTCCACCCGTGAGATCTGAGAAAGGCCAGAACGATGTCTGTGTGAGCCTTTGCCTTTGAAAGAGACGACGCTTGTATCAGAATGTCGTCCAAGTAAGGTGCCACTGCAATGCCCCTTGGTCTTAGAACCGCTAGAAGGGACCCGAGTACCTTTGTGAAAATCCTTGGAGCAGTGGCTAGCCCGAATGGGAGAGCCACAAACTGGTAATGTTTGTCCAGAAAGGCAAACCTTAGGAACTGATGATGATCTTTGTGGATAGGAATATGTAGGTACGCATCCTTTAGATCCACTGTAGTCATAAATTGACCCTCCTGGATTGTAGGTAAAATCGTTCGAATAGTTTCCATTTTGAACGATGGCACTCTGAGAAATTTGTTTAGAATCTTTAAATCCAGAATTGGTCTGAAGGTTCCCTCTTTTTTGGGAACTACAAACAGATTTGAGTAAAACCCCAGTCCTTGTTCCACAGTTGGAACTGGGTGTATCACTCCCATTTTTAAAAGGTCTTCTACACAATGTAAGAATGCCTGTCTCTTTATTTGGTTTGAAGATAAGTGAGACATGTGGAACCTTCCCCACATTTTTTCTTTTATGATTTAGAAAGAGAATGCAATTTTAAACATCTTTCTAATTTACTTATATTATCTTATTTGTTTTATTCTCTTGATATTCTTTGATGAAAAGCATATCTAGATATGCTCACTAGCTGCTGATTGGTTGCTGCACATAGAAGCATCGTGTGATTGGCTCACCATGTGCATTGCTTTTTCTTCAACTGAGGATATTTTAAAAATGAAGCAAAATAAATAATGGAAGTAAAATGTAATGTTTAAATTTCTATTCTCTATCTGAATTATGAAAGAAAAAATTTGGGTTTAGTGGCCCTTTAAGTGCGTGAATTCTGTCCATAACCTCCTCATACGGAGTCTCTCTACTGAGCGACTTTTCTAGTTCCTCGAACCAGAACCACGCTGCTGTAGTGACAGGAATAATGCACGAAATAGGTTGCAGGAGGTAACCTTGCTGTACAAAAATCTTTTTAAGCAAACCCTCCAATTTTTTATCCATAGGATCTTTGAAAGCACAATTATCCTCGATAGGAATAGTAGTGCGCTTGGCTAGTGTAGAAACTGCCCCCTCGACCTTAGGGACTGTCTGCCATAAGTCCTTTCTGGGGTCGACCATAGGAAATAATTTCATAAATATAGGAGGGGGAACAAAAGGTATGCCTGGCTTCTCCCACTCCTTATTCACTATGTCCGCCACCCGTTTGGGTATAGGAAAAGCGTCGGGGTGCACCGGAACCTCTAGGAACTTGTCCATCTTGCACAATTTTTATGGAATGACCAGGTTGTCATAATCATCCAGGGTAGATAGCACCTCCTTAAGCAGTGCGTGGAGATGCTCGAATTTAAATGTCACAACATCAGGTTCTGCCTGTTGAGAAATTCTACCTGAATCAGAAATTTCCCCATCTGACAAAACCTCCCTCATGGCCACTTCAGATTGGTGTGAGGGTATGACAGAGCAATTATCATCAGCGCCCTCCTGCTCTTCAGTGTTTAAAACAGAGCAATCGCGCTTTCTCTGAAATGCAGGCATTTTGGATAAAATATTTGCTATGGAGTTATCCATTACTGCCGTCAATTGTTGCATAGTAACAACCATTGGCGCGCTAGAAGTACTAGGGGTCTCCTGCGTGGGCAAAACTGGTGTAGACACAGAAGGAGATGATGTAGAACTATGTCTACTCCCTTCATCTGATGAATCATCTTGGGCAACTTTACTATCTGTGGCAGTACTGTCCTTACTTTGTTTGGACGCTATGGCACAATTATCACATTTTTGAAGGGGAAGACACATTGGCTTCCATACATACAGAACATAGTCTATCTGAAGGCACAGACATGTTAAACAGGCTTAAACTTGTCAATAAAGTACAAAAACCGTTTTAAAACAAAACCGTTACTGTCTCTTTAAATTTTAAACAGGGCACACTTTTTTACTGAATATGTGAATAACTATGAAGGAATTGTTCAATTTTAACCAAATTTTCACCACAGTGTCTTAAAGCATTCAAAGCATTGCACCCCAAATTTCAGACCTTTAACCCTTAAAATGAGGAAACCGGAGCCGTTTACAGTTTTAACCCCTCTACAGTCCCAGCTCCAGCCTTTGCTGCGACTTTACCAAACCCAGGGGGTATACGATACCAAATGAAGCCTTCTAGGAACCTTTTCAACTACTTCCAGACCCACACACATGCAGCTGAATGTACTGCTCTCAAAAGTAACTGCGCAGTAATGGCGCGAAAATGAGGCTCTGCCTACTACAGAGAAGGCCCTTCCTGACTGGGAAGGTGTCTAAACCAGTGCCTGACGTAAAAAAACGTTCCCCAAAGTTATAGAGTGTGAATTTCAACATCAAACTGTATAAAATGCCCAAATAAAGCAATCGATCTAGCCCATAAAAGTGTCTACCAGTTTTATAGCCCATATTAAGCCCTTTATTCTGTTTGAGACTAAGAAAATGGCTTACCGGTCCCCATGAGGGGAAAATGACAGCCTTCCAGCATTACACAGTCTTGTTAGAAATATGGCTAGTCATACCTTAAGCAGAAACGTCTGCCAACTGTTCCCCCCAACTGAAGTTATCTCATCTCAACAGTCCTGTATGGGAACAGAAAATGATTTTAGTTACTGCTGCTAAAATCATACTCCTCTCACAAACAGAACTCTTCATCCTTTTCTGTTTCAGAGTAAATAGTACATACCAGCACTATTTTAAAATAACAAACTCTTGATAGTAGAATAAAAAACTACAACTAAACACCACATACTCTTCACCATCTCCGTGGAGATGCTGCTTGTTCAGCGGCAAAGAGAATGACTGGGGTGGGCGGAGCCTAGGAGGGACTATATGGACAGCTTTTGCTGTGCTCTTTGCCATTTCCTGTTGGGGAAGAGAATATTCCCACAAGTTATGGATGACGCCGTGGACCGGACACACCAATGTTGGAGAAATAATTAAATCCAACCGAGAACCAAATAAATTGTTACCTTGGAAAGAAAGATAGTAATCTAGACTTAGATACCATGTCAGAATTCTAAGATTTGAGCAATAAAGCTCTTCTAGCTAAAAGATATCAAAAATAGCATCACAGATAAAATGATTAGCATGTTGAAGCAAACGAAAAATACTAGACAAATCAGGAACCTGTTGCGCTAAGCTATACAACCAAAAGATTGATGCAGCCGCATCATCAGCCATAGAAATGGCAGGCATGAGAATATAGCCAGAATATAATTAAGCTTTCCTTAGATAAGATTCAAGTATCCTATCTAAAGGATCTTAATAAAAAAAAAAAAAAAGGTACTGTCTTCCATAGGAATAGTAGTACGTTTGGCAAAAGTAGAAATAGCCCCATCAACTTTGGGATCTTTTTCCCAAAACTCTAATCTAGCTGCTGGCAAAGGGTACAACCTTTTAAACCTAGAAGAAGGAATGAAAGAAGTACTAGGCTTAATCCATTCCTTATGAATCACATCAGAAATAGCATCAGGAACTGGAAAAACCGGGAACAGGAGGTTTATAAACGGAATTTAAACTTTTACTAGTTTAAATATCAAGAGGACTAGACATCTCAATATCCAAAGTAGCCAACACTTCTTTTAACGAATATACTCAACCTTGAAAAGATAAGTAGATTTGTCAGTGTCAATGTCTGAGGTAGGACCTTCTGAATCAGAGAGATCCTCATCAGAGGAGGATATTTCAGTACGTTGTTGATCGTTAGAAATATCATCAATTTTATGAGAAGTTTTAAAAAGACCTTTTAAGTTTATTAGAAGGCGGAATAGCAGACAAAGCCTTCTGTATCACATCAGCAATATAATCATTCATATGAACAGGGATATCATGTACATTAGATGTCGGAAGTACAACAGAAACTGTACTAGTACTGATGGAAACGTTTTCTGCGTGCAAAAGCTTATCATGGCAACTGTTACATACTACAGCTGGAGATATAATCTCCGCTAATTTACAACAGATACACTTAACTTTGATAGAACTGTGATCAGGCAGCAGGGTTCCAACAGTTGCTTCTGAGACCGGATCAGATTGAGACATCTTGCAAAATGTAAAAGAAAAGACAACATTAAAGCAAAATTTACAATTTCCTTATATGGCAGTTTCAGGAATGGGGAAAAATGCAAACAGCATAGCCCTCTGAACATATAGAAGGCAAGAGGCATATAGGAAGTGGGGTGAAAAATAAAATAACTATTTTGGCGCCAAGTATGACGCACAACGCAAAAGGAAGTTGACATTTTTTCGGGTGCCAACAACATCCGGAAATGACGCAACTTGCATCATTACAGATGCAACCTCGTGCAAGGAAACCTGGCATCAACTAAGATGCTGGAAATTACGGACTTGAGTCATCAAAGACGTACCTTTGCGCCAAAAAAAAATCTCTCGCCAAGAATGATGCAATAAATAACAGCATTTTGCGGCCTCGCAAGCCTAATTTTGCCCGCAAAATTTTAAGAAAAAAAAAGTCAATTTGAAGAAAAAAAAAAAAGGACTATACCCCAGGTAAGAAAAATAAACTTCCTAAATCATGCTTCCCAAACCGAAACCGACAGTCTGCAAAAGGAAATGTACATAGACCTGACTCATGGCAAATATAAGTAAAAAACATATTTAAAACTTTATATTAATACATAAAAGCGCCAAACCATAGCTGAGAGTGTCTTAAATAAGGTAAACATACTTACTGAAAGACACCCATCCACATATAGCAGATAGCCAAACCAGTATATACCAGTGGTATATAAGGAGTATATTAAAAATAGCCGGTGGCCCAGCACTCCAACCACTGTAGTGTAATAGTAACCTGGGTGCAATCCTCAAAAGTCAAGTGTAGATAATTGTAGAAAAGAAGGGCACTCTCAGGACTTTTTAATTCCAAAAACTGATAATGTTAATTTTGAAATCAAATGTTATACATGAATAGTCATTGTCGACTATAAAAATTGTGTCATTGTCACTGCACTAACCCAAGCTAAGTTTATAAGCTGTGTGAGCAGCAATACTTTGGCATAAAGGGAATCTGCTGAAAAGCAGACTTGAAGTAAAAAGGTGTGTCATTGTGAACCTAATTTGGATATCTTACCCAGAATCATTTGCTGCATAGGAAACAATGTAATTCAGATGTTTTCGGGGGGGGGGGGGGGGACAAGCCTTCTAGCCTGTCTAGATGTGTTAATGAACTACACAATGAGTTATTCTTATTTTCTCTCTCTCCACAATATACATACATACACACAACAAAGGGTTTTTTTGGTTAAGCACACCACAAAAGGACTGTTTAATCTTAACACACATATTGTGGGAGTGCTACCAAAGTGACCAAAACAATTACAAAACAAAAAATATTGGTGCACATCCAACCACTTAAGTCCACTCTTTCATAGCATAATTGTATATGCTTCTGTCTGCCAAATACTTACATAGCTTCTAATAAGATTGGGATAAACATCTCACAATAATATTGGCTTATATTTGAGCTGCAAAAACAAATACTTCTATCTGCTAAATATACTTACATAGTTCAAATAAAATTGGGATTAACATCTCGCAACAATATTGACTTATATTTATGCTTCAAAAAAATTTTTTGCTGTAAAAAATGCCTTTAAATGAAATGGGATCTTAGTCGCACAATATGATCATATTCTACTAAGCCAGTCACCACTTACAAGGTGTCCCATATTAGACTGGTCCTAACACTAACCAGTTTCCACACTGCAGCAAGTCATGTCTACACAGTGTGAAGCTTTCTAGCTTATTAAGTATATTTATCTGGAACACACCTGGGCTGCGTGGCGTGCATTAACCAAAGGGGAGGGATTTGGTCAGCTCCCTATATAAGAGATACAACAAAGGAGTTTTTTGGTTAAGCACACCACAAAAGGACTGTTTAATCTTAACACACATATTGTAGGAGTGCTACCAAAGTGACCAAAACTATTACAAAACAACAAAAAATATTGGTGCAAATCCAACCACTTAAGTCCACTCTTTCATGGCATATTTGTATATGTTTATAAAACATTTTATAAAAATTGTATACTTGGGGGCCGATTTATCAATGTCTGTCCGACATGATATGCTGCAACGTATCATGTCCGACAGACATCGCTGAATTTAACATTGCACAAGCAGTTCTGGTAAACTGTTTGTGCAATGCCGCCCCCTGCAGATTAGTGGCCAATTGGCTGCTAGCAGGGGCTGTAAATCAACCCGATTGTATAGGATCAGGCGGATCGATGTTCGCAGCCTCAGAGGCAGCGGACCAGTTAAGTAGCAGCCGTCTTAAGAACACTGCTTCATAACTGCTGTTTCCGGCGAGCCTAAAGGCTCACGCGGAAACGGGCATCAGTGGGCCATTCGGCCATTGATAAAATCGGCCCCTTGGAATCTACTTGCCATCCAAGTGAAATGTTCTCTATATGGCAAGCAGAGAAAATCCAGGCAACGCTTACAGAAGATCTAATGCATTAGTGAAATGGATACAAACATTTTAAAAAAGTTTTTCAATGAATAAGCAGCATTTTTAGGATGCTGAAAAATAAAATGCATTTTTCTGTATTCCTTAAGATTTTGTCATCCACCCCCCACCCACCATTTTTTTTTATTGTTTTTTGCTTCGTAAAAAAAAAAAAAAAAAAAAAAAAAAAAAAAAAAAAAAAGAAGAATCCTGTACATTTATTTAAGCATTTTTTTTTTAATGTTTCATTTACTGTATTACATGCATGGAGAGCCACAGTTCTCAGAAACATTGGATAGAATACAAAAAGGTGTGTTAGAATTACACAAAATATTTAGCACTCATAAAGGGTTGCCCGGATTGTCCCTATTTACCATAGGGAGAACATTTCACCAGCGTATAAACTTGCCTGTCACCTCATGCTTATTCCAATATCAAATTAGTATAATCCTCACTACTGGCAAATTACAAACAAGTCTACAAGGTAACAAATATGCCAAGCAGATTTACACAGCTAATTCCAGAATGGATTAAAGCCTTACATATATTGCTAGACTGATTTAATGGATCTGTAACCTTTGTTTAGTTAATAGAGATTATAAAAAAAGCATACTTTATTAATAAGAACAAATAAAACATCTCTAAAAATTGTACTTTTTTTTTATATATAGACAACATTAAAAATAGCATTCTAATTTAATGGAACAAAAATTTCAAGCTCTGTGTTTGACCCGTGCAAGCATTGCAGCCTCTGAGCAGAATGAGACTTAAAGGGACAGTCTAGTCAAAATTAAACTTTTATGATTCAGATTGGGCATGTAATTTTAAACAACTTTTCAATTTACTTTTATCATCAAATTTGCTTTGTTCCCTTGGTGGCATTTTTGGAAAACTAACCCTAGCTAGGCTGAAACTGATTTCTAAACCGTTGAAAACTGCCTCTTAAGCTCAGAGCATTTTTAAAGTTTTTCACAGTTAGACAGTGCTAGTTCATGTGTGTCATAGATAACATTGTGTTCACTCCTGTGGAGTTATTTAGGAGTCTGCACTGATTGGCTAAACTGCATGTCTGTCAAAAGCACTGAGATAAGGGGGCAGTCTGCAGAGGCTTAGATACAAGGTAATCACAGAAAGTTAAACATATATTAAAATAACTGTGTTGGTTATGCAAAACTGGGGAATGGCTTATAAAAGGGATTATCTATCTTTTTAAACAATTAAAATTCTGGTATAGACTGTCCCTTTAAAATCAGTCAACCCTCCCCCCCATACTTAATTTGCTCCTAATTATAGAAAACTTAAATTTCCTACAGTTAAAGGGATACTAAACCCAAACTAAATGTAGCCACCAATAAGCAAGCACTATCCAGGGTGCTGAACCTAAAATGGGCCGGCTCGTAAGTTTTACATTCTTTGCTTTTCAAATAAAGTTAGCAAGAAAAAGAAAACAATATTTTAAGGAGTAAATTAGAACCCAATACTACTTTATGTTAAACGTCCGCAAAGGGGTTAACCACACAGTAGAAATGCTGCTCAGGACCTGTGGAGCACTGCAGGTGGAAACAGCTAATCCACTTAGAAGTGCTAGTTGCACATCTGAGGCTTTGTGGGGGTTATTAAACAGAGTAGTGTAGGGCCGATACTTAATCCTTTCCGGTCCTATGTTGGAATATATCCGACAAAGGGTTTTACCGCTTGCAGTCCAATGTCGGATATATTCCGACATGACATTTCCACCGGGTAAAAACAGAAGTAGATTTCCTTCCGGTCATGCTGCAAAAGACAATCATCCTCCCATCCCGTATTGGTGTAGAGCAGAAGTGACATCAGCACAGCAGAGTGTGCGAACAGCAGGGATGGCAGCGCACATCGATCTAGATCCGGCAGTGGTAGACAGGCTCAAATGGGAAAAAGTGAGATTGTCATCTGCATAATGTACAGATGGAGACGCATCTCTGGGATCAGATCATCTGATGAGACATAACTGCCAGCTGTACATGAGATGAAACGGTTGTACTTATGGACAGATATACAATACAGAATATCTATGTGCCTAGTGTTAACATGGATATTGCATATCCGCAGTTATAGTATTTTTAAAATAATTAAAAAACAGAATAACTTGTGAAACTGTTGTACTTCCTTAAAAAGATGCGTTTTTTTTCTTCAGAAGATTAAAGGGACACTGAACCCAAATTTTCTCTTTCGTAATTCAGATAGAGCAGGCAATTTTAAGCAACTTTCCAATTTACTCCTATTATCAATTTTTCTTCGTTCTCTTGATATCTTTATTTGAAAAAGAAGGCATCTAAGCTTTTTTATTAGTTCAGAACTCTGGACAGCACTTTTTTATTGGTGGATGAATTTATCCACCAATCAGCAAGAACAATCCAGGTTGTTCACCAAAAATGGGCCGGCATCTAAATTTACATTCTTGCATTTCAAATAAAGATAGCAAGAGAATGAAGAACATTTGATAATAGGAGTAAATTAGAAAGTTGCTTAAAATTGCATGCTCTATCTGAATCACGAAACAAAAAAATTGGGTTCAGTGTCCCTTTAAACTAGACCTGCTGTGGCACTAAAATAAGAATTTATAGGACCGGAAAGGGTTAAAGGGAGATTCTACTCCAGAATTTTAATTGTTTAAAAAGATACACCCTTTATTACAGATTCCCCAGTTTTGCATAATCAACACTGTTATATTACTATGTTTTTTACCTCTGTGACTGCCCTTTTATCTCTGTTTTTTTGACAGACATGCATTTTTAGCCAATCAGTGATGACTCGACACCACGGGAGTGAGCATAATGTTATCTATATCAATGTTTCTCAACCGCGGTCCTCAAGTTCCCCCAAACAGGCAATGTTTTCATTACAGCTGAACTAGAGCACATGTGAAATAATCAGCTGATCAGTAACCATAGTTGCTAACCTGCTCTCACCCATCAGCTGATTATTTCACCTGTGCTCTAGTTCAGCTATAATGAAAACATGGCCTGTTGGGGGTACTTTAAGACCGCGGTTGAGAAATGCTAATTTATATCACACACATGAACTAGCAGTGTCTAATTGTCAAAAAGCACTTACGTAAGAGGCAGTTCAACAGCTTAGAAATTAGCATATGAGCCTACCTAGGTTTAGCTTTCCACAAAGAATACCAAGAGAGCAAAGCAAAATTTAATGATGAAAGTAGTTTTAAAATTGCATGCCCTACTGGAATCAAAGATTGATTTTGACTTCAGTCTCCCTTTTTTGACTATTATAGCCCTTTATGTTCTGCTGTCAAATGATTTTTGCAGTAAAAGTCCTCAACTGAACATGTGCAATAAACTTACTAAAGCTAGAACAGATATCTCCTAGCAACTTCAAGCTGATCCTTTGTCTTCTTGTAGAGACCACACAGCCCCTTGTGTGGTTGCAACAGAAATTAACCCTTCACAAATGAAGTTAAAAAGGAAAAAAAAAAAAAAAAACACACTAAGCAGTAAGTTATGCTTAATAGAATCATTGCAATATGTATTCATCATTTTAAAATGATTTTTCCTTTTCTTAACTTCATTTATTCAGTGTCCATTACTGTGTGTCATAGCCCTATAAGGGGGTTGGAGTCACTACAGGAGCCTTCCTGGCATAACTAGCTTTATGTCAAATCTTCTAGAATAAAATGAGCCGATTTACTAATCAGTAAAAGCTAGAGACACAGGAAGTCAGGTTGTGCCCATGCTCTGAAGAAGCAGAATGCAACCTCAGCATTATCTGGAGTCTGCTTTTGTGTATCCCTTATCTAGCTGCAGAGGCATAACTTTTTTTCACTTAATGCAATGAGCTTATTTTTAGGGGAAAAAAATTCTGCAGGTCATTTTGAAATAAAATTGAATTCTAAAATTAGGCAGTTACAATAAAGCACCAGCTCAATTGCAATGTGTTAACTGGAGAATAAAGCACATTTTAAAGTTCTATAACATAATACAGCAGATGAAAATTGCATTGCAAATAAGCGGCAGAGAATTTTTGAGTTTTTACATACATTGTATAAGTACCTGCCCTATAAAAACTAGGCTTTATATTACTTAATGACTACTACCCAAATGTACCCCAGACTGAGCAGAATCAAATTGGATAGTACCCCTCAAAAGCCCCCTGAATGCACTGTTTGCCATTATCACCTACAAGAGGAAATAGGGGTAGTGCATTTAGTGGGTTCTTGCAGGGTCATATCCCCAAGTTAAGCTCTGAAATGTGGTGTCATTTAATTCTTCTTAGTCTGGGGTGTACTTGAATAATAGTCACTAAGTGACACAAATCCTAGTTTTTATAGGAGAGATGTTTATTTGATGTGTGCATTTGCATTATTACCTTTTAAAGAGGATAGGGGCAGAGCATTCAGGGGGCTTTGAGGGTTCTATCTACAAGTTGGGGTCTTAACTTTAGTGTCATTCGATTCTACTCAGTCTGGGGAATACTTGGGTAGCGGTCACTGAGTGACACAAAGCCTAGTTTTTATAGGTCATATGTTTTGATGATGTATATATTTGCGTTATCAACTATTCAAGTGGATAGGGGCAGTAAAGTCAAGGGGATCTTGAGGGATCCAATCCCCAAGTTAGGGTCTTAACTTCGGTGTCAATTGATTCTGCTCAGTCTGGGTATAACTGGGTAGTAATCACTAATTAATACAAAGCCTAGTTTTTATAGGACAGATGTTTATACGATGTATGTGTTTGCCATTTTCACCTTTGGGAGTGAAAAGGGGCAGTGCATTTAGGGGGCTCTTGCAGGGTCCTATCCCCAAGTTAGGGTCTTAATTTTGGTCTCATTTGATTCCTCTTAGTCTGGGGTATACGTCGGTAGTAATCATTAAGTAACACAAAGCCTAGTTTTTATAGGGCATCCTAAGTTTAATGTGATTGGATTCTACTCTCTCTGGGGTTTACTTGGATAGTAGTCACTAAGTGACACAAAGACTAGTTATTATAGGGCAGATGTTTATATGAAGTGTGCATTTTCATTATCACCTATGACAGTGGATAGGGGCAGTGCATTCAGGGGGTTCTTGAGGGGTCCTATCCCCAGGTTAGAGTCCTTCCTTGGTGTCATGTCATTTCATTCTGCTCAGTCTGGGGTATACTTTGGTGGTAGTTACTAAGTGAGTGCAGGTGTTTATACAATGTATGTGTTTGCTATTATCACCTAAAAGAATGGATAGGGGCAGTGCATTCAGGAGGCTCCTGCAGGGTCCTATCCCCAAGCTAGGGGATTAACTTTTGGTGGTCATTGGATTATGCTCAGTCTGGAGAACACTTGAGTAGTAGTCACTAAGTGACAAAGCCTAGGTTTTTATAGGGCAGGTGTCTATTTGATGTATGTTTTTGCATTATCACCTAGGAGAGTGGATGGGGCAGTGCATTCAGGGAGCTCTTGAGGGGTCCTATCCCCAAGTTAGGGTCCTAAGTTCAATGTCATTGGATTTTGCTCTCTCTGGGGTTTACTTGGATAGTATTCACTAAGTGACACAAATCCTTGTTTTTATAGGGCAGATGCTTATATGTCGTCTTCATTTGCATTATCACCTATGAGAGTGAATAGGGGCAGTGCATTCAGGGGACTTTAGCGGGGTCCTATCCCCAAGTTAGGATCTAAACTTTTGTGCCATTTGATTATGCTCAGTCTGGGATACATCTTGTTAGTAGTTTAAGTGATATATAGCCTAGTTTTTATAGGGTAGGTGTTTATACAATGTATGCATTTGCATTATCATTTATGAGAGTGGTTAGGGGCAGTGCATTCAGGGGGCTCCTGCGGGGTCCTATCCCCAAGTTAGGGTCTTAACTTTGGTGTCATTGGATTATGCTCAGTCGTCTGGGTTACACTTGAGTAGTAGTCACTAAGTGACACAATGCCTAGTTTTTATAGGGCAAGTGTCTACATGATACATTATTTATTTTTTTATCACCTATGAGAGTGGATCGCGGGAAGTGCATTCAGGGGGCTCTTGAGGAGTCCTAAGTTTGATGTCATTGGATTCAACTCGCTCTGGTGTTTACTTGGATAGTAGTCACTAAGTGACAAAGTCTACTATTTATAAAAGGCAGATGTTTATATGATGTATGTATTTGCATTATCACCTATGAGAGTGGATAGGGACAGTGCATTTAGGGGGCTCTTGAGAGGTCCTATTACCAAGTTAGGGTCTTAACTTTAGTGTCATTCGATTCTGCTCAGTCTGGGGTATACATGGGTAGTAGTCATTAATTGACTCAAAGCCTAGTTTTTATAGGGCAGCTCTTAATATGATGTATCTATCACTTATAAGAGTGGATATGGGCAGTCCATTCAGGGGGTTCTTGAGGGTCCTATCCCAAATTTAGGGTCTTCACTTTGGTGTCATTTGATTATGCTCAGACTGGGGTGTATTTGGGTAGTAGTCACTAAGTGACACAAAACCTATTTTTCATAGGCCAGATGTTTATACGATGTATGTGTTTGCCATTATCACCTATGAGAGAGGATAGGGCCAGTGCATTTAGGGGACTCTTGTGGGGTCCTATCCCCAAGTTATGGTCCTAAGTTTGATGTCACTGGATTCTACTCTCTCTGGGGTTTACTTGGATAGTAGTTACTAAATGACACAAGTTAGGGTCCTAATGTTGGTGTCATTTGATTATGCTTAGTCTGGGGTATACTTGTGTAGTATTCACTAAGTGACACAAAGGCTAGTTTTTATAGGGCAGATGTTTATATGATGTATGTATCACGTATGAGAGTGGATAGCGACAGTGCATTCAGGGGGCTCTTGAGGGGTCCTAATGTTGGTGTCATTTAATTATCCTTAGTCTGGGGTATACTTGGGTAGTAGTCACTAAGTTACAAAGCCTAGTTTTTATAGGTCAGATATTTATACGATGTATGCGTGTCATTATCACCTATGAGAGTGGAAAGGGGCAGTGAATTCAGGGGGCTCGAGGGGTCCTACCCCCAAGTTAGGGTCCTAATGTTGGTGTCATTTGATTATCCTTAGTCTGGGGCAGGGCTCGACAAACCCAGGAGCCTGGGAGCCACTGGCTCCTAGAATTTTACCCCTGGCTCCTAACTTTTTGGGTTATTTTCCATATATCTATATACAAATCCGTCTGGCTCCTAAAAATATGCCTGGCTCCTAAATATTCTTACTGGCTCCTAATTTTTTAACATATTTGTCAAGCACTGGTCTGGGGTATACTTAGTAGTCAATAAGTGATACAAAGCCTAGTTTTTATTGGGCAGATGTTTATACGATGTATGTATTTGCATTATTACCTATAAGAGTGGAGAGGGGCAGTGGATTCAGAGGGCTCTTAAGCAGTCCTATCCCCAAGTTAGGATCTTAACTTTGGTGTCATTTGATTATGCTCAGTATAGGGTATACTTGTGTAGTAGTCACTAAGTGACACAAAGCCTAGTTTTTATGGGGCAGGTGCTTAGTTTTTATAGGTCAGATCTTTATACGATGTATGCGTTTGCCATTATCACCTATGAGAGTGGAAAGGGGCAGTGCATTTAGGGGGATTTTGAGGGGTCCTATCCCCAAGTTAGGGTCTTAACTTTGGCGTCATTTGATTATGCTCAGTATGGGGTATACTTGTGTAGTAGTCACTAAGTGAAACAAAGCCTAGTTTTTATAGGGCAGATGTTTATATGGATGTATGTATTTCCATTATCAC